>NW_021703774.1:138247243-138380573 GCF_005190385.1 Monodon monoceros | reverse complement strand
GCCCCGCCTGGCCCCGCCTGGCCCCGCCTGGCCCCGCCTGGCCCCGCCCTCTGGGCGCAGGCCGCGGCGGCGCCCAAATCCTGGCGCCGGAGTTTTTGTCGCCGGACTGGATCCTGCCGCTGGGGCCGCCTGAGAAAACCCGGCGCGGAGATGAAATTAAGCACGAGCTGTGGCGGCAGAGACAACTCCAGATTGTCCTGGGAACTTTAATCAAGTCACCTACCCACTCTAAGCTTCTGCTTCGGAAGAATGGGGGAAATTATACCCAAAGTCCAAGTTGCTTGTGAGGACTAAATGAGATAACGATAGGAAATAATAGCGGTACTTTACATATGCCAGAATCTGTGCTGGATGCTTTATTTTTAAATTGTGTAAGTGAAGGAACTGAGACATAAATAAGTTGTTCAAATGAGGAAACTGAAACACAAATATGTGTCATACGTAAGGTCATAAAGCTGATTAGATAGCTGGTGGATTAGCATCCAGGTCAGACTCCAATACTTTTCATTTTAACCATTGGCTGTTAGGAGGTCATATCGAAAGAGAAGACTCTTAAATGAAAATCTAGGTGGGAAGGGGAAAGAATACTCTTCTAGCCCACTTGCTGCCTACCATATTCAGACTGTTCAATAAAAGAGCTCAGGGGCCTGCACCACTCCAACTTCTCCCTTAAGTCCACCTGGCAAACCCCTCCTGCTTTCTCAAGACACAACTCAAGTATCACCTTTGCAAAACATCTCCTGACCTCCCAAGTCGGAGTTACACACTCTTCTTTTTAACATTTCTTCTCTACCTTATGAAGTCACTGTCTTCAGTGACTGTCTACCCACTAGGCTGAGAGTTCCTCAATGGCAGGGACTGTTTCTTATATATTTCTATATCCTCAGACACTAGAATGCGTTATGTACTCAGTAAAAGGCCTTAGTTCCTGCCAAGTTAAACATAACACAGCCTACAGTTTCTCATGCTGCCTTCTTCAGTTGAAATAACCCATCAGTTACTTGAAATCCTCATCCTTAAAGGCTTGGCTTATATGCCACCTACTTCAAGAAACCTTCTAGGAAATCCCACCCCACCTCTTAGTTGCTCTGATATGATCCTTACACTCTGCCTTGTTTTTAAGAGTTAGTTGAGGGCTTTTCTATACCCCCACTAGATTGTAAAATCCATCAGAATAGAGGGCTGACTCACAACTACACCCCTCTCACAATCTGGCCTAGCACAGAGTAGGCCTTAATAAATGTCTTTGCCTGGAATGGGTCTTCCTTTCTCAGTCATGGTGGCTTCCCACAACAACAAACCATAACTCTATCAGGCCCCCTGTTAGCATTCTTGTAGTTGTCCCCGTTTGACACACAGGAGGGCCAACTGAACAAGACCAAGGATGGAGTTAGCCCCATGTAAGGTTTTAGACCTTTACCACCACAGGCAAACCATCCCAGAAATGCCCTCAGAAATTCCTGACTGTACTCAGACCCCATTTTTACAAGGTCCAGCCAACAAAGAGCCAGCCATGCAGGTCTGGTGAGCAACGACTTACTCAAGAGAGTCTCCTTTGGCCTCTTTTTGCTGTTATTCTTTTTAACTTCAGGGAGAAGGGAAAATGATGTTTTAAATTACTCCTTTTCCACCTGGTACATTTATCAGCTATAACTACCACTGGTGTTTCTACTTTAATTTTCTAATTTATATTATCACTTTTGAACTTAACAACTATGAAAGGTAGTAATCATCATACCCACTTTACTGATGAGGTAACTGAAGGTCATAGACATTAAGTGATTTTCCCAAGGTTATACAGCCAATAACCAAAGCAGTATGCCATAGTGGAATAAACAGGGCTTGGACATCAGAAACATCCAGGTTCCAATCCTGTCTCAACTATTTAATACTTGTACAACCTTAGGGTTATTGTGAGGATGAATGAGATAACATGTATGGAAATACCTAAAGATGTAGGTATATGGATTTAGTTAAGCAATCTTAAAGTCATGGAATAAATTGCTACTGGGAGTACAAATTCGCTTGCTGTTCAAGGAAACTCCTCCAAACCATATTAGAGCAGGTTTGGGCCTTGGTTAAAATAATAATAACAATAATCAGACCCCTAAGCAAGGGAAGACTACTTGTATGGGAATTGCCCCAGGCTCCCTTCCAGACCACCAATAATTTGTATTGGCTACCTTCTTTGCTCATTGGTTCTGGTTTAAATTAAAAACTTGACATAGTGGGGGATGGGAGTGATGATCTAAACTCTGGAAAAGGCCTAGAACTTCCGGGACTGGATGTTTTTTTAGATGACACACCAATGAGAGTTTGCAAATTCGTGTCCCAGATCTCATCAAAGCACTGGGTCATATCCCAGATCTATTTTAGGAGGGTAAAATGTAGCTAATGGAAGATATGTTATGATCTAATTCATTGTAAAAAGAATGAGCTTCATGGAGCAGACAAAAAGGACTTATCTGTTTTTTGTAGGGCAACTTAATGTCTCTGGGTCTGTAAGCTTCATATTCTTCATGTGTGCATTGGAGGTAATAATACCTACCTTGTAGGGATGGTATAAGGACTAGAAATCATGCATAAATGTCTTATCAAAGAGCCTGGCCTGAAATGGGTGTTCAATAAGTGGCAGTATTAATATAAGAATACCATTTTTTTTTTGATGTGGACCATTTTTAAAGTCTTTATTGAATTTGTTACAGTATTGCTTCTGTTTTTTTTATGTTTTGGTTTTTTGGCCATGAGGCATGTGGAATCTTAGCTCCTCCACCAGGGATTGAACCCACAACCTCTGTGGTGAAGTCTTAACCACTGGACCACCAGGGAAGTCCCTATAAGGATACCATTCTTCAACATCACCATTTAACTCTCTACCTGTCAAACAACCCTCCAATTACTAAGTCAGTTTTGCAGATACATTAACTATTAGAAAGGAGTGCTTTGAACAGCTGACACATATATCCCTGTCATTGTTTCCCTAGGTAAAGTTGTGTGCGATGACTTACTTCTGCATACTGATAGCCAACAATTGCTGCTCTCATGTACATTATTTCATTTAATCCTCACTATAGGGGTTATTATTAATTTTATTTTACAGAAGAGGAATTTGTCCAAATTCATAGTGACAAGGCTAGGAATTATACATAGGTGTTCTGACTCAAATGTGCTTTTTACTAGGGCATGTTGCTGGTGTCCTGCAGACATTGATCACTCCCAAGAAGACTTCATAATACGGAGCTTTTGACCATGGAAACCTGAAGATGAGGCTATGGATTTATAGTAATCCTAAACCCAAGATGATCTTGAAGAAGAGAACTTAGATCATGAACAGCTTTGTCATCAGCCTATCTTTCCATCTTTCTATCCTACTCTAACTCCACAGCCCCTCCCCAATCCATCCTTAAGAGAAACCACAGCTACTTTTATTTATTTTCCAACTTTGGGAGGTGACTGTCATATCAGCTCTTCATGAACACTGCATGTCTGTGACGTCAGCTTTTAGAAATGCAGGCTGATTGATCGAAACTATGGGGGAAAAAAACCTGTGAGGAGCCCTCTGAGTATACAAAGAACCAGTTTATTGGCATGAGACTTTGAGATAGCCCTTCTATATAAATAGTGCTAAGCTACAAAAACAGAAAAAAAAATTATACTACAATTGTAATGGTAATCTGGAGGTCATGCTTCCAAGCTGCTGGTTTCATAAATATAGCCCATTATTGTTCATGTTTGCCCAGGGCAGAAAAAATATGTGAGGTTGCACAATAACAACAATTGTGCTACACAAATAACTGTCCCTGTGCCAGGGACTGGAAAGAACAAGCAGAAAGAGATTTTTAAATGCCACACACACCCAGGGTGTGATAGCACAGTTCAAAATTGTCGTCATTGCTAATTTTTCAGGGCAAGGGGGTGTCCTGGGAAGAGCCTGAATTTAGAACTGGGAAGACCCAGCTTAGTCCAACTTCCTAATTTTGTGGCCTTGGACAAGTCAAAGAGCTATACCAAGCCATGGTTTCCTCTCCTTTAAATTGAAGGTAATAATAGCACCTACCCGATAGTGCTATTATGATGATTAAATGAGGTTTCACATGAAAGCAGTTAGCCTGATACCTGGCACACAGCAGACACTACATAAGCGTTAGCTCCTACTGGAGAATATTTAGGATTTAAGGAGCCAGAAACAAAATAGAAATCATTTTTAAAGATCTTCAGTGGGACCCTTAAAGGAACCTGAATATTGAAAAAAAAAAAAAAGGCCTACCTTAAAGTTTTTTTGAATAAAATTTATTCATTTATTAGTAATGTTTATTGAGTTCTGTAGAGTAAGGGAGATTATTACATTTATGTCCCGAAAGTTCCACTGGCTTGTAGCAAGCAAACAAATGCAGTTTTACACTTGTCCTATTTCCTTCCTTTTTCTTTCTTTTTTTTTCTTTTTCCTTATGAAGGGTCCCAGAAGCTATACGAAACAAAAAGAACACCATGGGAAAGAAAATATTTACACTCAAGGCTGCAGGTCCTTTCATCTGAAGATTTCAAAGAATTGTCTCCATAACTAATTACAAGTCCTGCTTTAACATGGGGGAATGCTGAGACACCATCAAATTAAGAAGCTTGCCCTAAATCACAAGGCAAGTCTGCAGATGGGCTACAGACAGAACAAAGCTGTCCTGTTTGCCAGCCTTGGGCTCTAAAGTAGGGCACATGAAGGTCAACAGAGGCTTCAATTAATGAGGAGAAAAGTTTGGGGAATTCTGATTCTGTACCTTTGAATTATTACAGTGACAAGAACATGGGCTTTAGAGTAAAATTTGATTTCAAGTCTCAGCTCAGCCCATTACTAAATATGTAACCTCAGTGAAATCATAAATTAAGTCTTAGTTTCCTTCTCTGTAAAATGGGGATATTAACTCCTACTTCTAAGGTTCGGGGTAAGTTAAATGATGCAACTTTTGTGAAAGACCTAGCACAGTGTCCTGCTCTTAGAAGGTTCATGTACATGGAGAAAGCTAAGATACCCCAAATGAACACATAATGACAAATAGACAACTGTTTCAGCCAAAGATTTTCTAAGCCACAATCACAGTTGTGTCTCAGTGTAAAACGATGACTGTGTATTGAATATCTCATAACACAAATAGAGGATGCCTTGTTCAGGCCTTCATTGCTTTTCTTCCGTGATTCTGTGCTTTCTTTCATAGCCCACATCCAAACTATCAGCAAGTTTTGCTAGCTCAACCTCCAGTATATATCTGAAATTCCAATTCTATTTTCAAAATATATTCCAGATCTGACGATCTCTCAGTATCTTCACTGCCACCATCACCTTTTTCCTAGACCACTGCTAGAGCTCCTTAACTGATCTCCCCAATTTCATGTTTGCACCTACGTCTGTTATCCTTATAATAGACAGAGTGATCTTTTTAAAATGTTCATTAGATCTTATCAATTCCCTGTTTAAAACCCTCCAGGGACTTCTCATCAAACCCCTGACCATTGACCTACAACAGAGCCAGGTCTTTCCAGGTGAAGTATGTGTCAACAAAGCACAGAAGAACAAGTATGTTCTGGGCATGTTGAGATGTTTGGTGGGATGGAGCATGGTGGGGATGGGAGAGGGAGGAACTAGCAGAGGAAGATTGGAGGAGGGAATTTTAGGAAATACCCAGAGGGAATCATGGCTGGGCCAGAAGAGGCTTAGAGAAATGCATCTGTCTGAAGATTCTCAGAGATGCAAAATCACCACTGGAAGCAAATGGGACAATTACTGTTTTGTGTTGATAGTATTTTCAAATCTAGTGGCCTTGATTTTTTAAAAGCACAATCAGGAACCTATTTTATCATTCCAAAAGGAAGTCAAGTTTATAGGCCAGGAACCCTAACATCAGGACAGTGGTTAGGAGGATGGGCTTTGTAATCAGACAAATCTGATATTGGATCAGGGTCTCCACTTAAGCTATAATACCATGGACAAGTTATGTAAAGTCTTCGAGCCTCAGTTTTATGCAAACAATATCAGAGTGATTAAGAAAATTAAATAGTTGATGCTCATAAAGTACTTTGCACAGTGTCTGGCACATGGGAATGGGAATAAGTGCCCTACAAATGGGGACTATCACATTATGGTTATGACAATGATGATTAAGGATTTGGTTATCTTTATAACAGTCCTGTGTTCATAAGTTTTACTGATAAACACTGTGTCTCACCCTTAACAGAGATCTGAAGTAAATCTGTCAAATTTTAAAAATCTGAGGAGACCGTCCCAATTCACAGCAACATTTGGTACTAAGAGACAAAAAAGGGCACATACTTGGACTGGAGACACTATCCACTCTGTCCCCCAGTCCAGAAAATCAAAATATGTAAATAGAATGGTAGCATCATATTTGCATTTAACTGTATATAAATGTAATTATACACCCTCGGTGCTCAGTGTTCAAGAGGGTTTTTTATTGTTATTTTCAGTATTGTCTCTATATGCAAGTCAAAGATTTCAGCTGATGTTCAACCAAAGAAGAAGTATAAGACTTGTAACTGAAAACTACAAAAACATCATTGAAAGAAATTAAAGAAGACCTAAATAAATGGAAACACTTCTCAAGTTCATGGATTAGAAAATTTAAGATGTCAGTACTCCCTAAACTGATCTACAGATTCAAGGCAAGTCCTATCAGAATCCCACCTAATTTCTTTGCAGAAACTAACAATTCTAAAATTTCTATGGAATTGCAAGGGACCCAATCTTGAAAATGAAGAACAGAGTTGGAAGACTCATAGTTCCTGATTTCAAACTTACCATTAAAGTACAGTAATCAAGTTAGTGTGGTACTGGCATAACGGGAGACATATAAATCAATGGAATAGAATTGAGACTTCAAAAATAAGCCCGTACATTTATGGTTCATTGATTTTCCACAGGATTGCCAAGACAATTCAAGTTGGGGGAAGAATAGTCTTTTCGACAAATGGTGCTGGGACAACTGGATGTCCACACGTAAAAGAATGAAGTTAAGGAATTCCCTGGCGGTCCAGTGGTTAGGACTCTGTGCTTCCACTGCAGGGGGCAGGAGTTTGATCCCTGGAACTAAGATCCCTCATGCTACGCAGCACAACCAAAAAAAGAATAAATAAATAAATAAAACCACAAACAAACAAACAAAAAGAATGAAGTTAAGCTTCCTCCTCATACCATATACAAAAACCAACTCAGAATAGATCATTGATGCAAATGTAAGACTATAAAACTCTAAGAAGAAAAACATAGATGCAAATCTTCATGACTTTGAATTAGGCAATGATTTCTTAGATGTAACACCAAAAGCATAAGCAGCAAAAGGAAAATAGGTAAATTGAATTTCATCAAAATTTAAAACTTTTGTGTTTCAAGGAACACCATCAAGAAAGTGAAAAGACAATCCAAGGAATGGGAGAAAATATTTGCAAATCATATACCTGATAAGTGAACTATCCAGAATATATGAAGAACTCTTACAACTCAGCCAATTAAAAATGGGTAAAAGATTTGAGGCAATATTTCTCCAAAGAATATATACAAATGGCCAAAAAGTACACAAAAAGATGCTCAACATCGTTAGTCATTTGGGAAATACAAATCAAAACCACAATGAAATACTGCTTCACACCACTAAAATGGCTATAATTTTTAAAATGCACAGTAACAACTGTATATCCACATGCAAAATAGTGATGTCGTTGAGATTGTTGCAATATTCAGTGTTGGTAAGGATGTGGAGAAATTGGATCCCTCATACATTGCTGGTGGATGTGTAAAATGGTACAGCCACTTTGGAAAACAATTTGTCACTTCCTCAAAGAGTAAAACATAGAGTTACCATAGGCCCCAACAATTCTATTCCTAGGTATATAGGAATTAAAACATAATTAAACATAATTAAAAATGTAGTCACATAAAAACTTGTATATGAATGTTCCTAGTGGCATTATTCATAATAGCCAAAGATGGAAACAACCCAAATGTTCATCACTGATGAATAGATAAATACATGTGGTATAACCATACAATGGAGTATTATTATTCGGCAATAAAAAAGAATGAACTACTGATACATGCTGCAACATGGATGAACACTGAAGGAAGGGAAAGAAGCCAGACACAAAAAACCACATATTGTATGATTCCATTTCTATGAAATGTCCAAAAAAGGCAAATCCATGGAGACAGAAAGTAGATTAGCAGTTGCCAGGAGCTGGGGGAAGGGGAAAAGGAGAGTGACTGCTAATGGGTACAGGGTTTCTTTTTGGAGTGACGAAAATGTCCTGTAATTAGATAATGGTATGGTTGTGCAACTCTGTGAGTACAGTAAAAGCCACTTAACTGTACACACACACACACACACACACACACACACACACATCACTCTGGCTCTGTGTAAAGGATGGAACAGTGAGGGGCTTCCCTGGTGGTCCAGTGGTAAAGAATCCGCCTTACAGTGCAGTGGACAATCCCCTGGTTCGATCCCTGTCAGGGAACTAAGATCCCACATGCCTTGGGGCAACTAAGCCCATGAGCCACAATTACTGAGCTCGTGCTCCTCAACTAGAGCCCATGTGCTGCAAACTACAGAGCCCACGTGACCTGGAGCCTGCGCGCCTCAACTAGAGAGAAGCCCGGGCACCACAACACAGAGCCCTCGCACCTCAACAAAAGATCCCACATGCCTCAACGAAGATATCCTGCGTGCTGCAACTAAGACCCGACGAAGCCAAAAATAAATTAATTAATTAAACAAAAAAAGGATGGAGCAGTGGGGTCAAGGATGGAGGCTTTAGAGATCCTGGTAAGAGTTATTGGAGAGAGGCAGAGGCAGTGGTGATAGACTTAAGGAGACTGATTGCAGGGATATAGAGAAGGCAGTATACCACAGTGGTTAAAGTTGTGGGCTTTAAAGGAAAACACACCTTAATTCCAACCTCAGCTCTGCCACTTATGAGTTGTGTGATTTAAGGTTAGTTCCTTAACCTATCTGAACCTCAGTTCCCTCATTTATAAAATAGAGGAGATAAAAATAGATCTACCTTGTAGGGTTATCATGAGGATTTGTTCATTTATTTTAAAAATAGTTATTGAGTCTACTATGTGCTAGGCACTGTTCTAGGTCCTGAGGATACAACGGTAAACAAAACAAACAAAACTCTGCCTTCATGCAGCTTATATTTCAATGGTGGAAGAATGACAATTATATAAACTATATATAAAATTATAAATAAATAAATAATATATATTTATAAATTATAAATATAATTTATAAATCATATATTTCTCCTTATTTACTTATGATTATATACATATATACACATACATATGAATATGTATATATATAATCATAAGTTGATAGGAGAAAAATATATTAGTGAAGGAAGAAAGATAGATGGGAGCTTATATGAGCTTATATGGGAGAGGTTGAGAGTCTACTAAGGGTGGTCAGAAAAGTCCTCATGGATAAGGAAACATTTGAGAAAAGACTTAAAGTAAGAGAGTGACCAAGAGTATATCTAGAATGGGTGGCCATCAAGGTATAAAGAACAGCAGATGCAAGTGTGGTAGCTAGAAGGGGATATGGAGTCAGGAGAGATTTTGTTTTTTAAGGTAAGAAATAACATAGCATTTTTTTAAGCTGATGTGATGATCCTTTGGAAAGTGAAGTATTAATTATGTAGGTAAGAGAGAGGATTGCTGGAGCAGAGGGGAAAGGATTGATTTTTAGAGTACCAGAGAGAGGACTGGGTATGCAGGCATGGATGCAGGTGGGTGAGCTATCTGCTGAGAGGGAAAAGAAAGCGGAAGGTGTTGGAAGTTTGAGTAAAGAAAAGGTATGAAATAATCATTTAGGGAAAGTGGATGGACTTTTAAAATAAAATGATTCCCAGATAGCACTAACGGCCCATGTGAGATTAGTGGTGATGAATTTTAAGAGTCCAGTTGATATAGTTGTGGGTTTTTCTTCATCCACTTTCCCAAAGGTGGAGAGTAAGTGAAGAGTTAGATTGTCCAGGGTAGGGATTTTGTGAAGCAAAATAACAAAGCAAGACGGGGCAGGAGAGGAGAGGACATATCAAGGGAATGATGATAACATTGGACCTTGGAAGTGAAGTGTATAAAAAGAGAAGTGAAAGGACATGAAATGGGTAAGGAATGGTGAATAGGTGTTAGGATCACTAGATTGTAGGGCCAAGGGGGGAACCAAAGAACTGTTGGAGTGAGTGAGCTGGAAAGACAGGAGAGGTATAGAAAGATAAGAAAGATTATTAGTAGATTATTAATGAATGGAAACAATCCCTAAAATAATAGTAGTAGGGCTTCCCTGGTGGCACAGTGGTTAAGAATCCGCCTGCCAATTCAGGGGACACAGGCTCGAGCCCTGGTCCGGGAAGATCCCACATGCCACGGAGCAACTAAGCCTGTGCGCCACAACTACTGAGCCTGTCCTCTAGATCCTGTGAGCCACAACTACTGAGCCCACGTGCCACAACTACTGAAGCCCACATGCCTAGAGCCCATGCTCTGCAACAAGAGAAGCCGCCGCAATAAGAAGCCCGTTCACCGCAACAAAGAGTAGCCCCCACTTGTCGCAACTGGAGAAAGCCACGCACAGCAACAAAGAGCCAAAGCAGCCAAAAGTAAACAAATAAAATAAATAAAAATTTAAAAAAATAGTAGTAGTAAGACCTCAAAGTGCTCACTATGTAGTGGGGAAGACAAGGCAGAATGAAATGAATGCTAAAGACAGGCACATGCAATGGCTGTAGCCAAAAAGAATCTTCAAGTAAGTGTGAGGGTCAGATAAAGGAACGCAGGCAAAGAAGGTGGCATTTGAGATGAGCCTCAAAATGGAGCAAGTATAGAGCATAGCCTGATATATCATAGCAGTTGTACCATGGCAGCGAGTGTTCAGGAAACAATGGCTGGAGCACGGGGTGGGAGCTAAAATGCCAGGCTAATGCCTGAACATTTTATGTAGGTAATAGTGACATTAGGGGCCTTCTATGTAATTGAGTCTACTTATTAGCGTGATATGAAGTCATATTGCTTTCTGTATTTTGATCAGTCTAAAGTCTTTCTTTTCCTTTATGTACTTAGGTCATATTTAGAGTTTTTACATTTCACTAGGATTTTCTGATTGTCCTTTTAAGATCACTTCCCCTCAAATGCACTGATACGGCTGTTTCTTTCCAAACAATGGATTGCCACATGCCCATTCACTTTCTTTCCAATAGCCTTCCACTCCACCCCCCAATGTTGGTAGGAAAGCCTGACATGTGATCCCTTATGGGTCTGAAGCTCCTGTGAGAGAGGTGTGGGAAATAGGCTGGATATGATCAGAATTATGCTGTCCAGAGCATTAGGACCGGTTGCAGCAGATAAGAGTGGAAGGCAAATAGTCATATTCTCCCAAGGTTGAGGAAGACGGAAGGGACACGGTCTCGCAACTGAGGTGTCACAATTTTTTCAGGAGCTCAGTATCAATATCAATGATGGGGTCAGTCTCTTGGCAAGCTATATTTATGATGTCATTTGAAGATATCACAACCTCTGTCTTCACAGACTAACCAGATAAATGTTGAAACCATTACCTTCTCTGTCATTGTAGCTTTGGCCAAGTCCTTCCCCTCCTCTGGACCCAAGGTGCTATCTTTAAAAAAGGGGCTGCAGCCATCCTTCTCTAGGGTCCCTTCCAACTGTGACATGCTCTAAATTTTCTGTTATCATTTATTCTTTATTAAATTTATGTGACAGGCATTTTTCCAAGCATGAGACCCTCTCACCACTTCACTCCGCCTGCCAAACTCCTGTTATGAATTATGTTGGGCTTTTCTTCGGTAAAACATTTGCGAAAAGTTGTGCGTTACAGATGTAGAGAATGGACTTGAAGACACGGGGAGGGGAAAGGGTAAGCTGGGACGAAGTGAGAGAGTGGCATGGACATATATACACTAAAAAATGTAAAAGAGATAGCTAGTGGAAAGCAGCTGCATAGCACAGGGAGATCAGCTCGGCGCTTTGTGACCATCCAGACGGGTGGGACAGGGAGGGTGGGAGGGTGGGAGGGAGACACAGGAGGGAGGGGATATGGGGATATTTGTATACATACAGCTGATTTACTTTGTTATACAGCAGAAACTAACACACCATTGTAAAGCAATTATACTCCAATAAAGATGTTTAAAAAAAAAAAAAGAAAAGTGCGTTAGAAGGAGGTTTATTTCATGTAACACATTTGAGAGAAAATCATGTAAAGGGCTTTGTTTTGTTCCAGCAGCTGAAACAATAAAACCACCACAATGACATGCAACATCATTTTGTACTGCCCTCCAGTGGTGGCCCAAATGTCTTTTCCTGGTTGAAGTTTAAGGAATAAAATGTGTTTTCAGAGGAGCTCACATTATCTAAAGGTAGGAGAGTCTTAGAGGGCCTGAGGAAAGGGTATATCATCAAATCTCTCTTCTTAAAAAGGAGGAACTGAGGCCCATCATTGTTCTCATCACCATGCAAACCTATTCTAGTTTCCCTGTCTTTGAAGAGATATTTTACAACCCTGACTCTGGGTCTACTTCTCTGCTCCCCTTCACAGCCAAATTTCTCAAAAGGGTTATCTACATACTGTTTCCACTTACTCATCTCCAATTTATTTTTAAACTTTTTACTCTAAAATAATTCCTAACTTTCAGAAGAATTGTAAAAATATTACAAAGAATTCCTATATACTCTTTATCCAGGGGCACCAAAAGTTAGTATTTTTGCCACAGTCTCTTTATCTGTGTGTGTGTATATGTGTACACATGCACACATAAATATATAGCTGTATGTATGTGTGGTCAGGGGTAGTTCTGAACCATTTGAATTGTAGCCTTTACCCCTAATACCCTAAATACTTCAGTGTGTATTTTCTAAGAACAAAGACATTCTCTTACATACCTATACACCCCTCTCCCCACCCCCACCCCTAGTATGAAGATTACATTCAGGAACTTTATCACTGACATAATCCTTATTTATAGTCCACATTCAAAGTTCACTTATTGGCCTGATAATATCCTGTATAGCAGTTTTCCATCCTATACAAGGTCTGATCCAGTGCTTGATCCCTAATCATGCATTGCATTTAACTGTCATGACTCTTTAGTTTCTTTTAATCTAAAATAGATTGTTATTTATGATACTGACTTTTTTTTTTAAGTACAGGCCATTGTTTTATAGAATTTCCTTCTATTTGGGTTTGTGTCCTATTTCCTTATGATGAGATTTATATTTTTCTTTTTTTGGAGTGGGCAGGAATACTACCTATGGGATAGTGTGTCACATGAGGAGAAATACGGTGTTACCTGGTCCCATTATTGATCATATTCATTTTGATCAGTTGGTTAAGGTGGTATCTGCTAGGTCTTCACTGTAAAGTTATTATTTTTTTTCTATGTAAATAATGAGTAATCTGTGGAGAGGTACGCTGAGACTATGTAAATATCCTGTTCCTCGTCAAAACTTTTGCCCAAAGGTTTCCACATTCACCGATAATTCTTGCCTGAATCAATTACTATGATAGTTGCAAAATGGTGATTCTAGGGAATTCCCTGGTGGTCTGGTGGTTAGGACTATGCGCTTTCACTGCTGTGGGCTGGGTTCAATCTCTGGTCGCGGAACTAAGGTCCCACAAGCCTTGCAGCCAAAAAAAGGAAGATGGTGATTCTATAATTCCATTAGTCCTTCTACATTTTTTTAGTTAGCATTCTACTGTAAGCAAGATCTTTCCCTTCTCTCTTATTTATCTATATTTAATCTATATTTATTATCACCAGTAAAAAAAAAAACTCATGGATTCTTATTTTATTTAATAGGTTATAATCCATTACTGTCATTATTCATTTTATTGTTCAACTTGTCCTAGATTTGGCCATTGAGACCCCCTTTAAGCTGGCTTCTGTGTCCTTTTGACACATGCTCATTATTTTTTAGCATTTCCTTGTTTTCTGGTATAATACCGCGTTCCAGGTTCATCTTCTATTTTCCCTGTCTAGACTTGGAAATCATCCCTCTCTCCAAAAGAGCACTCCTTTAGGTGGGGAATGGTATTTAGAAGCCGAGATCTGGGCACCAGATATATCCATTGCTACTGGGGAGTAACTGCTTCTAGGCCCTTTAAGTAAACAGAGCCAAGGAAGAAAGGCAGCTTAATATATAGTTCAACTATTTTTAATCATGAATTCAGTACTGGTATCTCTAATTCCAGTTCAATACCACAGAGTTCTTTCTCCAATTCCTGATTTGCATCTCCCTTTTCCCACAGTGAGAACTCTGGCTCTCAACAGCATCAACGTCTTATTTTCATTTGTTCAGTGTTATGATATACACGAAATAGTTTCAGAATTGCTATATCCATTCCACTGAAGAAAACATTTTTTTTTATTATTAATTAATTAATTAATTTATTTATTTATTTTTGGCTGTGCTGGGTTTTTGTTGCTGCACGTGGGCTTTCTCTAGTTGTGGCGAGCAGGGGCTACTCTTTGTTGCGGTGCACAGGTTTCTCACTGCGGTAACTTCTCTTGTTGTGGAGCATGGGTTCTAGGTGCACGGGCTTCAGTAGTTGTGGCGCACGGGCTTAGCTGCTCCACGGCATGTGGGATCTTCCTGGACCAGGGCTCAAATCTGTGTCCCCTGCATTGGCAGGCGGATTCTTAACCACTGCGCCGCCAGGGAAGTCCCTGAAAACAATCTATTAAATAGTGTTCAGTATTTGTTTGCATTTTTATTTTGTTTTTAGACTAAGGGAATATAGTCAAAGTACTGTGTTCAAAAGTAATCCAGATCCGTTTTTTATTTTCTTTCAGAATAGTTATATTACTTATTTAAATATAGTTAGGTTTATTTCTGTCTGTTTATATTCAGTTTTAGGATCCCTTTCATTCTTGTTGGTTCAATTTTCTTTTTTTTTTTTTTTTTTTTTTTTTTTGGTTTTTTTGTCGTTTTCTTTTTTTTTTTTTTTTTTTTTTGCGGTACATGGGCCTCTCACTGTTGTGGCCTCTCCCGTTGCAGAGCACAGGCTCCGGACGTGCAGGCTCAGCGGCCATGGCTCACGGGCCCAGCCGCTCTGCGGCACGTGGGATCCTCCCAGACCGGGGCACGAACCCGTGTCCCCTGCATCGGCAGGCAGACTCTCAACCACTGTGCCACCAGGGAAGCCCAATTTTCTTTTTTGAATATGTAAAAGCTAACATTGTCCAAAAGTCAGATCCATACATAAAACATATGTAGCACTTCACGAATCTGTGTGTCATCTGTATGTAGGAGTCATGCCAGTTTTCTCTGTATTGTTCCAGTTTTACTATACGTGCTGTCAAAGCAAGAGCACCTCCAGTTAATTTTTCAACCTGTTGGGTGCTATTTGAAGTGTGACCCCCCAACACACACACTTCACTGAAACTGCTCTTGTCAAAGTCATCAGTGACTAATATTTTTCTATCCTTACCTTATTGGACCTTTCCACACTCTAAGCAAATCTCTCCAATAGTCTTGAAACACTCTCCTCTCTTGGTTTTTGTTCCCCTAGTCTTCTGGTTTTACTCTCTCTTCACAGGCCTCTCCTCATCATCCTTGTCTATTCAACCACCCTAAAATGTGTTATTCCTCAGGCCTCCTGGCTCCCTTCACTTCCTTCTGTGTACTCTCTTCCTAGCCAACCTCAGCCATGTCTAAGCCTTCAAATGCTGATTATGCTAATGACATCTAAATTGATATCTTCATCCCAGACCTTTCCTCTTGTTTCCAAACCTATAACGAACTGCCTAACTGACATCTGCTTGGATGTCTCACTGACATCTTCAGGGTAACAGGTCTAAAATAGAACTTCTCATTTCCCAGCCAAAACTGCTTCCCCCAGGCTCCTCCCTCACAGTAAATATCAGTTCTATCAGGTTGCTGTAGCCAGAAACCTAGGAGTCATTCTTGATTTCTCTATGCTCCTCAACCACAATGTCCAATCTATCTGCGATATATGAAAATTTTACCTCCAAAATTATGTCAAATGAGTCCATTTTTCTCGGTCTCTACTACCACCCCTTCACTCATCATCTCTCACCCAGACACCTCATCTGCCTCATAACTGGCCTCTCTTTTATCTCCCACACATTCATTCTCCATTTAGTAGCTACCATGACCTTTTTAACAACAAAATAACAGTACAAGCTTACATTTATGAGGTGTTTATTATGTGCCAGGACTTGCTGCAAGCACTTTATATGTATTTAGTCTTTAAAACCACTCCATGAGGTAAAAACCAATTTACCTCAATTTTATAGAAAAGGAAACTGGAGCACAGAGAGGTTAAGTACTGCCCAGGATCACACAGCTGGTAAATGGTAGAACTTAGGCTTGGACCCAGAATGAATCTTTAGCCTTTGCACTTATCTACCACTTTATACTGGATCACGTTACTACCCAACCTCAAATGCTTTCATGGCCTCTCTCTACACAGGGACTAAATACCCAACTCCATTCCAAGGCCTGCTGATCCTGTGACATGCTTCCTGCTTACCCCGCCAGGCTGCTGGCTGCTTCCCTTTCCTTCATTTCCCTCCAGCAACCTGGCTTGTTTTGTTTTGTTGTTGTTTCCCAGCTTCCTTGTACATAATAAGCCTTTTCTTACTGGCAGGCATTGCACAACCCCTGCCTCAAATACTCTTCTCTCTGGCTCCTTCTCATTCTACAGGTCTCAATTTAATGATCTGTTCTGAGAGAATTTCCCTCACCATGCTATTTCTTAAGTAGCTCCTTTCCTGGTATGTTCTATCTAAGCCCCATACTTGTTTTCTTTTTTAGTCCTTAAAACAATTTGTTGTTATTTGTTTGCTTACTTGTTTTGTCTCTCTTCCCTACTAAAATTAAGTGCTGTGAAGGCAGAGGCTGTGTCTTACTCACTTTTGTATATTCAGAGCCTAGCACAGTGCCTAGTTCATAGAAGGGGCTCTAGAAATATTTGTTGAATAAACATATCTTTTTCTACTTCATAGCTTCTGTTTACTCATAATTTCTGCTTCCTCATCACTTTGGTTTGTGATAGAGACAGCCCAGGCTCTATCTCCTCCCACACATATCCTTACTCAATGTCATAGTTTAATTAGTTATAGTTTTTATTGCTGTTAATTGCCTCAGTCACTTCATGTTTCCCAAGTCAGACCCCTGGGAGAGAAATATTGATTTGTCCAACTCATTTCTTAGAAGCCAGTCCACATTTGTAGGTTGTTGGTTGCTTGCCTGCCTTGGGGCAGATTCCCAGTCCTGGTCCGAACAGCAGTGCTGGGCAGGGTGTGGGTGGGGGTGGTCTGCACATTGCTGCTTCATTTCCTTTCTGGGACTTTCATCTTGAATCATAGCCCAAAGGATTGTCAGGCCAACCATTTGAATGTCCAGTGAAATGTTTTAAAGGAGCTTGATGATGATTCAAGTTCCCCCTAAGGCCGCACTGTGGGTGAGCTCTACGGGCTCTGGGCTCCCAGGACACTTATCAAGCAGTGCCTAAAGATTTATGGAGCGCTTACCATATGCCAGGCATGCTGCATTACATATACTCTCTCAGTTCAACCTCACAACATTCAGGTGAGGTCGACATTATCATAATCCCCACTTTACAGGTGAGCAAACTGAGATTTAAGGGGTTTGGTCCCTGGCCAAAGATCACGATCTAGTGAACGGCGATGCCAGGACCCTAATTTAGATCTTTCTAACTCCAAAGTCCATCCTCCCTACATTACACTAGACTGTTTACTTTCTCCTTATCAACTGTGTCACCTTGGTCAAGTTACCTAATTTATGTGACCTTCTATTTCCTTATCAGTAAAACGAGGATATTAATACCTAATTCATGGGATTATTATAGGTTTATGAGCAATCATAACCTATTCCAATAAACATAGCAGCTACGTTACTATCTTTCAGTTTAGTCTGAATCTAAATTTTCATATGTGAAAAGCAGAATTATCAACTTCAGTTGTCCATAAAGAACAGGATCTCCTGGGAGACTTTATCCTGCTGGTAAGTATTCCTGATCCAAATTATAAAGACATAGGGCTTTGAGAGGGACAACAGTTATTCTCTAAGGAAACAGAGAAATTCAATGTACTTCAGAGATGAGAAAGAACCTCCACTCAAACTAGCCATAATGTAGCAGAGTGGAAATTGGTAAGCACTCAGTATAAAGATTTAAATCTGTGTCTGACAAGCATAAGATTTTCTCCAAGGCCAGAGCATTTTACATTATAATCTTCTGTAATCCTACCACAACTTTAAGTGGCAGGTCTTCTTATGACCTCCATTTTTCAGGCTCAGAGAGTTAAAGTGACCTGGGTAAGGTCACAAATATAATCTGAGGTAGAGAGGGAACTGGAGCCCAGTGTGGCACCATTGCAACAAGCTTTCAGCTGTGTGCAGTCTGGCAAATCTACTAGCGAGTTACCCTGCCCTGCAACTTCAGGATCATTTGGGTGGAAACTGACTCCCAGGTCAAACATGATCCTGACATCTTGTACATTCATTATTCTCAGAAAAAGCAAATCAGTTCTACAGACATCAGCACAATTTAGGGAGAATGCTGGCTAGGATGGTAGTTCCCCATGTAGCAAAACAGATAAATACCAATATCTAAACCAATGATATCATGTGAGGAATGCAAGAGCAAGAATAACTAATCTTTGTACAGCACTGTATGATTCACAAGGGACATTCATATCTATTACCCAGTTTCCTCCTCATATCACCCCTTTGAGAGAGGTATTATCATTGCCATTTCACAGATAAAGAAACTGAGGTTTTAAAAAGTTGATTTAGTATGAAGAAGTGGACATATATTGTTTTATGGTCTCTGGGCCTTCATTCCTCCTTCTTTTGAGAACAGTACCTTGTGTTTCCTTTGGAGATCAAACACCTTCTACTTCAGCAACAGTGATTGGATCAACATGTGCACATGACGCATCAGATCTTTGAGCATCACCCTTAGAACTTTTGTTTGGGTTTTTGTTCAAACCGTTGAGATGGAGGAGCTCTCTTAAATCTATGGGTATGATTCTGAAGTGAATGGCTATCACCACAAGAAAAAAAATTATGTATGAATTTTAAACCTGCAGAAGTTTAATGGGCAGAAGACCAAAACAGACATTTCTGCAAAGAAGACATACAGATGGCTAATAAGCACATGAAAAGGTACTCAACATTGCTAATTATTAGAGAAATGCAAATCAAAACTACAATGAGGTACCACCTCACACTGGTCAGAACGGCCATCATCAAGAAGTCTACAAATAGTAAATGCTGGAGGTGTGGTGAAAAGGGAACCCTCGTATACTGTTGGTGGGATGTATACGGGTGCAGCCACTATGGAGAACAGTATGGAGGTTCCTTAAAAAACTAAAAATAGAGTTACCATATGATCCAGCAATCCCACTTCTGGGCACATATCCAGAGAAAACTCTAATTCAAAAAGACACATGAGGGGGCTTCCCTGGTGGCACAGTGGTTGAGAGTCCACCTGCCAATGCAGGGGACACGGGTTTGTGCCCCGGTCGGGGAAGATCCCACATGCCGCAGATCGGCTGGGCCCGTGAGCCATGGCCGCTGAGCCTGCGCTTCCGGAGCCTGCGCTCCACAACGGGAGAGGCCACAGCAGTGAGAGGCCCGCGTACCACAAAAAAAAAAAAGACACATGAACCCCAGTGTTCATAGCAGCACAAATTACAATAGCCAAGACATGTTAGCAACCTAAATTGTCCATCAACAGATGAATAAAGAAGATGTTATATATATATATATATATATATATATATATATATATACACACATATATGTATATATATATAGTGGAATACTACTCAACCATAAAAAAATGAAATACTGCCATTTGCAGCAATGTGGATGGACTTAGAGATTACTATACTAAGTGAAGTAAGTCTGACAGACAAAGACAAATATCATGTGATACCATTTATATGTGGAATCCAAAATATGATACAAATGGAACTTATTTACAAAACAGAAACAGACTCGCAGACATAGAAAACAAACTTGCGGTTACCAAAGGGGATAGCAGTGGGGAGGGATAAATTAGGAGTTTGGGATTAGCAGATACAAATTACTATAATACAAAATAGATAAACAACAAGTTCCTACTGTATAGCACAGGGAACTATATTCAATATCTTGTAATAAATTATAATGGAAAAGAATATGAAAAAGAATATACATGTATATATGTATAACTGAATCACTTTGCTGTACATCAGAAACTAATACAACATTGTAAATTAACTATACTTCAAAAAAAAGGTAGAAATGGAGATTAAAAATAAAAGTGTGTAGCACATGGATGGTAGGATTAACTCTTGATATATAGCAATTAGGTTAAGTGCAAATAAATTAATCTCACTAATTGGATTTTTTAAAAATATACCCAACAGTAAATTGGCTATCAAAGACACACTTAAAACATAAGGAGATGGAAAGACTAAAAATAAAAAGATGAAAAAAGATACACCAGGAAAATATGAACTGGGTTGTGACCATAGTATCCGTCAAAAAGGAATTTTAGTCTCAAATGATAAGAAGTGATAAAAAGTCATTACATATTCATAAAAGAAACAAACACATAAATGTAATAGGTAAAACACATAGATGCACCTAATTATACAGTCTTAAAATATAGACAACTTCAGGGAGAAATAGATAGAAGCATAATTGTAGTAGAAGATTTAATATCCCCCTCTCAGAAACTGATATATCAAGGATTAAAGTATAATTACCATATTTCATCAATTCTATACCTCATACAAGACTGGCTTGAGAAGGATTAAAGATATAATAAATGTGAAAAATAAAATTATAAAAGAAAAACATAGGAGACTATTACAGTTTGTGACTGAGGAGAATGGAAAAGCAAAACCTATTATAAAAAGCACAAACTATAAGACAATAATATTGATGAATAATAAAGATTTCTATTCACCAAAAGACACTGTAGACAAAGTAACTAGATGAGAGAATGAGAAAAGATATATGAAATATTTAATACACAAAATCCTTGCAAATAAGTAAGAGGGTAGCAACCCCTAGAAAGAAAATAAGCAAAAAACATGAACCTAGAGGAAATCCCAAAATCAAGACATATGAAGAGATGCTCAAAAATATCAGTGAAATGTTAATTAAAACAGCAATGTACTATCGTTTTACATCTATTATACCATAAAATATTGATAATGCCAGCTGGTTGGGTTGTGGGGATGCTGAAACCCTTATATGTGGTGGTGGGAGTATGGACTGGTATAGCCTTGTCGAAAGCAATCTGACATAAATTATGCAAATCAAGAACTCATATTCTATGAGCCCACAGTTGCACTCCTGGGATATATCCCAAAGAAATTCTTATGCAGACACAGAAACATATTCATTGCTGTGTTATTTATGATGGTGGAGACTTGAAGACAACCTGGTTGTCTATCACTGGGAGAGTAGACAGCTAAAATGTGGTAAATGTTCTGTCATTAAATATTATGCAGTAATCATCAGAAATGGATTAGATATACACACAGCAACAAGAATGCATTTTATTTTTTATTGACATATAGTTGGTTTACAATATTTTAATAGTTTCAGGTGTACAACATAGTGATTCAATATTTTTATACATTATACTCCATTTAAACTTATTACAAAATAATGGCTATATCACATCTTCTTTATCCATTTATTTGTTGATGGACACTTAGGTTCCTTCCATGTCTTGGCTATTATAAATAATGCTGCTGTGAACGTTGGGGTGCATGTATCTTTTTGAATTAGTGTTTTCATTTTCTTCAGATATATACTCAGGTGTGGAATTGATGGGTGATATGGAGTTCTACTTTTAGTTTTTTGAGGACTGTCCATACTGTTTTCCATAGTGGCTACACCAATTTACAATCTCGCTAACAGTATACCAGGGTTCCTTTTTCTCCACATCCTTGGCAACATTTGTTATTTGTGCTCTTTTTGATGATAGTCATTCTGACAGGTGTGAGGTGATATCACATTGTGGTTTTGATGTGCATTTGTCTAATAATTAGCAATGTTGAGCATCTTTTCGTGTGCCTGTTAGAATCTGTATGTCTTTGGGAAAATGTCTATTCAGTTTTTCTGCCCATTTTTTAATCGAGTTGTTTTTTTTTGATATTAAGTTGTATAAGCTGTTTATACATTGTGGACATTAACCCCTTATAAGCCATATCATTTGCAAATATTTTCTCCCATTCAGTAGGTTGCCTTCCATTTTGTCAATGGTTTCCTTTGCTGTGCAAAAGCTTTTAAGTTTAATTAGGTCCCATTTGTTTATTTTTGGTTTTGTTTCTTTTGCCTTGGGAGACAGATCCAAAAAATATTGCTATGATTAATGTCAAAGAGTGTTCTGCTCATGTTCTCTTCTAGGAGTTTTACAGTTTCTGGTCTCACATTAAAGTCTTTAATGCATTTTGAGTTTATTTTTGTATATGGTGTGAGAAAATGTCCTAATTTTGTTCTTTTACATGTAGCTGTCCAGTTTTCCCAGCACCACTTATTAAAGACTGTCTTTTCTCCATTATATATTCTTTCCTCCTTTGTCGTAAACTCACTGATCATAAATGTGTAGGTTTATTTTTGGGCTCTCTATTCTGTTCCACTGGTCTATATGTCTGTTTGTTTTGGTTTTTGCCAGTACCATGTTGTTTTCATTACTGTAGCTTTGTAGTATAGTCTGAAGTCAGGGAGCATGAAACCTCCAGCTTTGTTCTTTTTTCTCAAGATTCCTTTGGCTATTCGGGGTCTTTTGTGGTTCCATATAAATTTTAGGATTGTTATAGTTCTGTGAAAAATATCATGGGTATTTTGATAGGGATTGCACTAAATCTGTAGATTTCTTTGAACAGTGTGAACATTTTAACAATATTTAATTCTTCCAAGCCATGAAAATGGAGTATTTTCTATTTCTTTGTGTCATCATTAATTTCCTTCATCAAGATTTTATAGTTCCAGAGTATAGGTCTTTCATCTCCTTGGTTAAGTTTATTCCTCAGTATTTTATTCTTTTTGATACTGTTTTAAATGGAATTATTTTCTTGCTTTCTCTTTCTGATAGTTCATTATTAGTGTATAGAAAAGCAACAGGTTTCTGTACATTAGTCTTGTATCCTGCCACTTTACTTAATTCATTTATTAGTTCTAATAGTTTTTTGGTGGGGATTTAGGGTTTTCTATACACATAGTGTCATGTCATCTGCAAATAGTGACAGTTTTTCTTCTCCCCTTCCAATTTGAATGCCTTTTATTTATTTTTCTTTTCTGATTGCTATGGCTAGGACTTGCAATACTCTGTTAAAGAGAAGTGGCAAGAGTAGGCATCCTTGTCTAGTTCCTGATCTTAGAGGAAATGCTTTCAGCTTTTCACCATTAATATGTTAGCTGTGGGCTTATCATACATGGCCTTTATTATGTTGATATATATTCCCTCTATACCTACTCTAATGGTAGTCTTTATCATGAATGGATGCTGAATTTTGTCAAATGCTTTTTCTGTGTCTATTGAGATGATCATGTGATTTTTATCCTTCCTTTTGTTAATGAAGTATATCACACTGATTGATATTGAACCATCCTTGCATCCTTGGAATAAATCCCACTTGATCATGGTGCATGATCCTTTCTATATATTGTTGAATTCGGTTTGCTAATATTTTGTTAAGGATTTTTGCATCTATATTCATCAGAGATGTTGGCCTGTAATTTTCTTTTTTTGTAGTGTCTTTGTCTGGTTTTGGTATCAGGGTAATGGTGGCCTTGTAGAATGAATTTGGGAGTGTTCCATCCTCTTCAACTTTTTGGAAGAGTTTGAGAAGGATAGATATTAGCTCTTCTTTATATGTTTGGTAGAATTTCCCTGTGAAGCCATTCTGTTCTGATTTTTGTTTGATGGGAGGGTTTTTTTTAAATTACAAATTAAATTTCACTACAAGTGTTTGGTCTTTTCAGATTGTCTATTTCTAACATGAATGCATTTTTAAAACAGTGCAGGGCTTCCCTGGTGGTGCAGTGGTTGAGAGTCCGCCTGCCGATGCAGGGGACATGGGTTCGTGCCCTGGTCTGGGAAGATCCCACATGCCGTGGAGCGGCTGGGCCCGTGAGCCATGGCCACTGAGCCTGCGCTTCCGGAGCCTGTGCTCCGCAATGGGAGAGGCCACAACAGTGAGAGGCCTGCGTACTGCAAAAAAACAAACAAACAAACAAACAAAATAAAACAAAACAGTGCATAGTGAAAAATATGAGGTAACAAGATGAGATTTAAACACTATACCATTTACATAAATTAAAAATACACCCAGGGCAAACAAAAATTCATATTTTGTAAGAACATATGCAAAAAACAGTTTTACATCAGATAGAACTTAGTTGCTTGTGTGGGGAAGGGACAGGCAGTAAAAGAGAAAAAAAAAAGTATCGAATAAAATTTAAAAGTGATAATCACTGACCAAAGAGGATAAAGTGCCGTACTGAAGAGTGTGATTAACTAAATCATTTCAACCCAAAGTCAAACCAGTTAACCAATGAATAAACACAAAACTGGAAGAAAAGACAATAAATATTGCACAGATGTCTCTGGATTTGGGAATAATTAAAAATTTTTACTTTTTTCTTAATGTGTTTGTAGATATGAAGTTTTTTACATTGAACATCTGTTACTTTTGAAAATTAAACATATAAACAGAAGTTCAAAAGAAAAACTCAATCTGGAGGAGTATGGTTCAGTGGCAGAATGGTGGTATTCAAAAGACAAGTCCTAGCAGGAAACACAAAAATTTCAGTCTGTGTGCAGAATGGATGGAACTATGCATGAATTTTTTCTTGTTAAAATTACATTAATTTCTGAAATAATGTTTGTACAATCAATCAAAATAAAGATAAAAAATTAACAAAGGTAAAGCAGCAACTTTAAAAAATATATTCAAATGGATTTTTTTTTTTTGGCCGCCCGGCGCAGCTTGCAGGATCTTAGTTCCCCGACCAGGGATTGAACCTGTGCCCTCAGCAGTGAAAGCTCAGAGTCCTTACCACTGGACTGCCAGGGAATTCCCTCAAATGGATCTTTATTGTTTACTACTCCCTCAGAATTCTGCATGAAAATCAGTATCTTTATCTGGTGATAATGAAAATATGTAACAACTGGTAGAACATATGCCTGACCAATCAGAGCAGACATTGGTAGTAAACAATGGTATCCCTAAAACATAGATTCCTCACACACCAGCCCTGCAGCCCCAAGACAGGGTTTAGACTCAGTACCTGAAGCCTTGCTCTTTTTCACCATGAGAAGACTCTTATGTTATAGAAACAGGTATAAAGGTGAAGAGTGCCAAGATACGCTACCCCAAAATATGCCACTCTGGCATAAGGGTTATTTTAAGCTAAAGGCACTTGAAAAACAGCAGATACAAAAGGGATACTTTGATCTCCCCTTTCCTTCTGAATACAGGAGGTAAAGCTCCCACGTAGGAGCTGCCCTCCACATACCAGGAGAAAAGAAACACTCATCAAGCTGAGAGCAAGAGAATTCTACACAAACTGACATTGTTAAAATAATTCTTATCTTCCTTTAGCCTCCCTGTACATTTTAGTTACTTTTCCACAATTGCCTCTCTTTGTTTAACCTAGTATTAAAGCATTTAGGTTTTGCCACTTCTTTGGGTCTTCATTTCCTTATGAGGGCTCCCGTGTCACATAAAACTTACATTGAATAAATTTGTATGTTTTTCTCCTGTTCATCTGTCTTACGTTAACTAAATTCTAAGGCCCAGCTGAAGACCCTAAGAGGGAAGAGGTAAAGTTTTGCCTCCCTGCAAAGGCAAGTTTTCCAAACCAGAACATTCCAAAGATTGTAAGGCCCAGACACTACAGCCGACTCCAACCTACGGGAAAGAAGGAAGAAGGAGTTCTTGCTGCTTCTCCCTGACCTCACCACCCCCCTCCTGTCATACAGGTGCCCTGCTCTTTGACTCTGAAATTTGGTTCACACATATCCTCCTCCGAAAGACAGACTCATGAATTCTTCAAGAGCTGGTTCAAAATTACTTCCTTCGTGAACTCTTCCCTGAAAGCACCAGTCAGAGTTTTGTTCATTCTTTTAACTAATATTTATTGAGCACCTATGATGTTCCAGACCTAAATTTGTAGCCCTGTGCTATCATATGATAATTGTGTCTGGGCTTGACTCTCCAGCTAGACTGGGATTAATTTTTGGTGTAGTCCTAGTAAAATAAAGGAAGGAAGAGTCAGCGTTTAATCCTCACAGCTGAGTTTGCAAATGTGAAAAATGAGACACAGAAAATAACTCCCACAGGCAAGTTAGATTACTTGCCTAAGGTAATACAGCTGATAAGTGAGTAGGGCCAGGAATCAACAATGGTCACCTTGAACACCTGGCAGCCACATTAGCTTCTTATGAAAAGGCTGTCACGCTTTGTGCAGCTACTTGTTTGTATGTTTATTTTTTGAGAAAATTTTTAAAAGAGGAAAATTACTTTATGATTTTTTTTGTTAAAAGGGTATTTTTTCCATGTGAGACTTGCCTACTATCTGTACTCAGTCGTAATAGATATTTACTCACTCATTCAACAAACAGCCTAATGCAATGGAAGGATAATCTTTGGAACCAGACAAACTTGAGTTCAGATACGGGTCCCACCCCTTACTGGTTATTTGACCCTGAGCAAGTGACTTGCCTCCTTTTAGCAGTTTCTGCATCTGTAAAAGGAAGATAATAATGGTATCCTCTACAATGGCTGTTCTGAGGATTAAATGAGCACATTGCAGCAGTTGCTCAAATTTATAGGAAAGTGCTTTGTGATCTGTAAAGAGCTATGTGAATGCATATAATAATATAGTGAGCCGATGGTACAGAAAGGATAACTATAAAACCAGCAAACCTGCAAACAAGTAATAATTAATTTAAAATTACTGCACAAAACAGCAGAGAAGCAAAAGGAGTTTCACAAAGTATCTTTGTTTATGTTAGGAGGAAGTCTGATTTTGTTTTTAAGTGCTTGATACACCTGCAAGAAGAAAACATCAAGCATCATCGCCCACAAATACAGCTATCAGAACTGCTCAGTAAATACTAAATAATACAGATTTACATCTGTAATAACATCACTGGATATACTGGAATAAGTTGAAAGTGAGGCTCAGGTTTATACAGAGGCTTTTTTACTGTCAATTATTTTATAAATACCATGATAATGGTAAGTAGTAATAGCTACTATTTGTTGACTGTCTTTTTATATCAGGCACTTTGTACACATAGCTAATTTAATCCTTACAGCAGCCTCATGAAACAGGAATTATCGCTCCCTTTCCATTGACAAGAGAAGCCTCAAGAAGTGATGGGACTTTCCCAAGGTCCTACAGAGCAAAGGAGATGGGATATAGAAATCCAAATTCAATGTTCATTCAGAGAGAGCAAGTAATTTTGCTCCCCAGACTTTGCCAAACCATGAACATTCTACCTTTTAAGCAACATCATTTGCCTCTGAGTAGTAACCACTTGTTACCCAGTTATGGTTCATCCTCTGATCAACATGGACTTCTACATTTTTACCCAGAAATGCTCTTTCATCATCATCTTCCTTCAGCTGCCTGTAATTTCCTGGGTCCTCAGCAGAATCCTCTTCACTTCCCTCTTCAATTCCCCAGATGTCATCTTCCCTTTCTTCCTCCTTTTCCTTTTTCTTCTTGGCCTCTTTTTCCTGTTTTCTTTTTTCCATTTCTTTGTACAGTTCTCTCCATTGCTTCTCTATGTCCTGTTTAGAGTATGGAATTTCAAAATAATTTACAGATGGTATAAACAAAGATAACTCACTTTAGAAATGTCTGGCATCTTCCCACACTCTTAAAGATTTCTGGTATGGTGTTTATTTACCTATAAATTTTCAGTATGTGTGGGGTGGAGAGAAGTGTGTGTGTGTGTGTGTGTGTGTGTGTAATTTGTTCATAAATAAAATTGGTTCAGATTCAACACACATCTACTGAATGCCTACAGTATTGCTAAGCATGGTATGAGACAGTCTACACACATTATTTCTATTCCTTACAGCAGTGTATGAGGTGTTACTGCTCCCACCTTCTAGATGAGGAATACGAGATTCAGACTGATTAAATCAGTTCCCCAAGCTATATAGCGAGTGAGTGGTAGAACTAGAATTAGAAACCAGGTTTTCTGGTTCCAAGTCTGGTCCTCTTTCTGCTATATCACAGTAAAACAACCTTTATGGAACTCTTTGAATTTGCTTTTGAACTGTAGCCAGTACAAGTTTGCAGTCAGAAACGGGACTTCTGAGTTCTCTAATGTGTTCATCCAGGTGCTAGAATTTGATCCTTAGAGCTATCTTCATAAATTTTACTACTCAGAGGGGCCTTAAAGAAAGGACACAGTCCTTGGGACTTCCCTGGTGACACAGTGGTTAAGAATCCGCCTGCCAATGCAGGGGACATGGGTTCGAGCCCTAGTCCAGGAAGATCCCACATGCCGTGGAGCAAATAAGCCTGTGTGCCACAACTACTGAGCTTGCGCTTTAGAGCCCACGAGCCACAACTACTGAGCCCTTGTGCCACAACTACTGAAGCCCACGTGCCTGGACCCCATGCTCTGCAACAAGAGAAGGCACTGCAATGAGAAGCCCGCGCACCACAATGAAGGGTATCCCCCACTCGCCGCAGCTAGAGAAAGCCCACGTGCAGCAACAAAGAACCAATGCAGCCAAGAATTTAAAAAAAAAAAAAAAAGACACAGTCTAAACTCCTCTAGGGCTTTAATCCTCACCTAGAGAATCTGGTGGTCTTCTACCCAGACCTGGGGGACAAAGCTAGATTGAGAACCTGCATGCCCAGTAGGATAGGGCCTTCAACAATCCTAGTGGGAGCAAGTGCTTGACATCTTGTGTTTCCCACGTTATTCCCACATTCTCTCTTTCAATCAGGCCTTCATTTTCTTATGCCTGGAAAGCACTGGCTACAGTTAATGTCTCTATTTCTTCACTTCCCTCTCGCTGCTCTACTCACTGATCTGTTTCCAACCTCCGATCCTTACCAAAACAGTTCTTGCCAAAGGCAACAAAAGACCAACTCTACCAACTCCTCAAGCCCACCTGGACCTATAACAACATGTTAAACCATTTCCTTTTCATTAGACCTCAACCAACTCATATCTTCCCTTTCCTGCTTTCTCTATTTTTATGTGATTACTCTCTTGCAAACATCCTCAACTCCTTTGCCCTTCCCTCCCTTAGTTGGGCAAATCTTCAAATCTGGTTAAATCCAACTTGCCAGGCCTGCACCTAAGCAGAGAAAATGGCTAGAGAAAATAGTAAAAACAGATTGTTCTCATTTTAAACTCATTAAAACTAAACTCAAAAATTAACTATAGTCCAATATAAAAAAATTTTTTTTAAATGCCAAGACATTTGACAATTAAAAAAAAAAAACCAAAAACTAAACTCAAGTGAGCCCTTAATGCTAACTGATGAGCCTATTATATTTCTGTGGTTGGTTCACTCTCCTTCTCCTTTTCCCCTGGAGCAATGTTGGGCTAGCAAGACTTTCTCAGAGCTGCACTGCACTTGACTATAATTCCTACCCAATTCTCCTTTTCCTCTCTCCTTTCACAGGTACCTATTCCTGCACCCTCTACCCTTCATCTTTCCCAGGCATTACCCCCAATAAATCGCCTACATTTCTAACACCATCTTGGTGTCTGCTTCCCAGAGAATACAACTACATATACTCCCACCACCAAATCTACCCATCTGCCTATATTTATTCTTATATAGTCATTCTTTATTCCTGTGATTATGGATAAAATATCCATATTCCTATGGAAAGCCAACCCATCTTCTTGGGCACTAGATGTCATCCACTCTCATATTCTCAAAAACAGTGTTCTAGAAATTCTCCTCTTTCTCTCCTATATTGTTTTTTCTCTTTATTGTATCATTCCCATTAACATACAAGCAGGCAGGAAGATCTACTGTATATAAAAAAAATTCTTGACCAACATTTCCCTTTACCTACCACCCTACTCTCTCTACACTTATTACAGCAAAACTCCACAAAAGACTAGCTTATACTTGCTGTCTCTAGTTTTTCTCCTTCCATTCTTTCTTGGACCCATTTTTTTCCCCTATACGTCTCACTGAAACTGCTCTTGTCAGAGTCACCAATGAACCCCATGTTATTAAATTCAGTGGTCCATTCTCAGTCCTCATCTTTCTTGATCATTCAATACAATTGATCACTCCTTTCCCCCTTAAAATACTTTCTTCACTTGGCCTACAGGATAATGTCCTGGTTCTCTTCCTACCTCGCCGGCTACCCTTTCTGTTTTGTTTGCTGTTTCCACTTTATCTCCCTGATCTCTAACTATTGGGGTGCCCCAAGGCTCATCCTCAATAACTCCATCCTTCTGGTCATTGGGGTCAAAAACCTTGGAGCCATCCCTCTTTACTCCAACCCATATTTTGTATCTAATCCATCACCCTTTTGAGTTTAACCTTCAAAATGGATCTAGAATCTGAGCATTCCTCTACCTCCACCACTACCACTCGCTTCTGCCTTTGTTCCCCTATAGTCCTTTTTCCTTCGTATAGACTTTTGCAATGCAGCAGCCAGAGTAACATCTTAATCTATGAGCCAGTTCATATCACTCCTTTGCTAAAAATGGCTCCAATGGCTCCCCATTTTACTCAGGGAAGTGGCCCCAACTACTCTCATTCTTTCTCACTCAGCTCTAGTCACACTTTACTTCTTACTCTTTCTTAGACAAGCAAGTTATGCTTCTACTTCAGGGACTTTGCATTTGCTGTTCTCTCTACCAGAAGGCTCTTCTTCCCAAACATCTGCGTGGTTTGCTCCTTACTTCCTCCAAGTCTCTTAAATGTTGTTTACTCAACAAAGCCTCTCCTGACCAAAGAGCAAAACCCCCATGATGACAGCCCTCTCTATTGCTTTATTGTTCTCTGTAGTTTATCTTTCCATCTCATGCATATATATTTACTTCTTTATATGTTTCTTGTTGGGCTCCCCTGACTGAATGTAAGCCCCATGAGGGCAGAAACGTCTCTGTTTTATTTCACTGGTATATCTCTAACAACTACAACAGTGCTTTGAACAAGCACTCAACAAATATTTGCCAAGTGAATATATAGGTTAATAATAATAAGTACCATGTATTGAGCACTTACTATATGCCAGGAACTTAAAAGATAATTGGTATCATCATTCCCAATTTATAGATGAGGAGACTGAAGATCAGAGACGTTAAACAACTTGACCAAGGTTGTACAGCTAGTAAGTAATGGAGCCTGGATTTGAACCTAAGCAATCTAGCTCTAAAACTCATGCTCTTGACCAATATGTAATATTTCCTCAATAAAACAATATTAGAGGACTTCCCTGGTGGCGCAGAGGTTAAGAATCCGCCTGCCAATGCAGGGAACACGGGTTCGATCCCTGGTCCAGGAAGATCCCACATGACGTGGAGCAACTAAGCCTGCGCGCCACAGCTACTGAGCCTGCACTCTAGAGCCCACGAGCCACAACTACTGAGCCCGTATGCCACAACTATTGAAGCCCGCGCGCCTAGAGCCTGTGCTCTGCAACAAGAGAAGCCACCGCAGTGAGAAGCACGTGCACTGCAACAAAGAGCAGCCCCCGCTCGCCGCAACTAGAGAAAGCCCACGCGCAGCAACGAAGACCCGACGCAGACAAAAATAAATAAAATAAAAAAATTTATTTTAAAAATAACAGTATTAGATGATAACCTCAAAGTAAAAACAAAACAAAACCAGACTAAGAAGTGTAAAAAGTCTAATTTTTATTTTTTCCATGATGACTGTGTCAATGCTTCTTTGAAAATGCTAAGTATCAAAGTTCTCTCAAAAATTTCTTTTTTGGGACTTCCCTGGTGGCACAGTGGTTAAGAATCCACCTACCAATGCAGGGGACATGGGTTTGAGCCCTGGCCTGGTAAGATCCCATATGCCACAGAGCAACTAAGCCCGTGCACCACAACTACTGAGCCTGCGCTCTAGAGCCCGCAAGCCACAACTACTGAGCCCACATGCCACAACTACTGAAACCCGCGTGCCTGGAGCCTGTGCTCCTCAACAAGAGAAGCCACCGCAATGAGAAGCCCGAGCACTGCAACGAAGAGTAGCCCCCCCGACTCGCCGCAACTAGAGAAAGCCACGCACAGCAACGAAGACCCAACACAGCCAAAAATATAGATAAATAAATAAATAAATTTCTTTTTAATGCCTGTGCTTTGCTGGTGCTCTAACCATGAGCCTTGTCTGCCTTTTGGGTAATCAAGCATTGGCCACAAACCTGCTTGAATGGCCCAGAACCAGGAGGTCTGGATGAAGGGTGGCACCAAGAAGAAGCCATTGTCCTAAGTATCACTCCACCCATAAAATAGTTCTAGGAGAGCAGGGAAACTGGTAAACAGCACTAACATCTTGCTTCCTTCTCCAAGTCATCCATCAGAAATGGGTTCAGTGGCTCCCTTCTAGATCACCACACTGTGAGCAGGGAGTGTGACACAGAAGGAGTGTGCATTCTAACTCAACAAGTTAAAGGCTGCATGTGACCTTGTACAGTTTATCTATACTCTATGAATCTCAATTCCTACATCTGAAAAACGGGAATAACAATACCTGTCTTGCTGGTTTGTTTTAAGGGCTTAGTGGGAAGACTTTTGGAAAGTGGTCATAGAGTCAAGTACAAGGTCGTAGATGTCCAATGAATACAAGTTCTTTATCCTGCCTCTCAGGGCCATTCAACCAGCAAATGAGACAATGACTGTGAGACTGATTTTTTTTTTTTTTTTTTTTTGCGGTACGCGGGCCTCTCACTGTTGTGGCCTCTCCCGTTGCGGAGCACAGGCTCCGGACGCGCAGGCTCAGCGGCCATGGCTCACGGGCCCAGCCGCTCCGCGGCATGTGGGATCTTCCCGGACCGGGGCACGAACCCGTGTCCCCTGCATCGGCAGGCGGACTCTCAACCACTGCGCCACCAGGGAAGCCCGAGACTGATTTTTTAAATGCAGAGAACAGGGCACAACTGAAGAGTCAGACACCTGGAAATCCAAGGGAGGGAAAATCTTACTTTTCTTATTCCCTAGGTCTTATTTCCAGCCTCTTCTGCAAACTCTTCATTATTTGTAAGAAGGAAATTGTCAAAGATGCAGCCTGATTTCACCTGTTGAAATGAAAACAATGGGATTATTAGAACTAGGTCAAAAGACTTTAAAAAATCAACTGGAAGCTTTGCTAAATGCAGATTCCCAGGCCACAGACCCAGAGATTTTAATCAATAACTGAGGTGGAGTGAGGGAATACAAAGATGATTAAGAGCACAGAGGGTCCAGAATGCTGTACCACCTTAGCTGATCTGCTCTAGAAAGAAGTTATGTTACTGTTTCCCAAGGTTCTGTGTTCTCCAAGCCTGTGACCACTCTTTCAGAGGGTTGTGAAGAAATTTTCATCATTCTGCTAGGCTCCAAATTGCTGTCCAGTGGCTCTTGCCCCAGCTCAGATTGACAGTCTCTGCTGCCACTTATAGATGTCCTTTTTAAGGTTCTCTCCTCAATATAATCAGAAAAACTAAAATAATACGGGGAAAAGAAAAGGTTCAAGAAGAAGTGCAAGCATAATTTAGATTCTCTACCATATTTCTCTATTTTCTTAAAATAACATATTTAATATTTACAATTAAAGAAAAGGATGAATCAAGTCAATGGTATATAATAATTTCAGTGTTTATTAATGATAAAGGAACAAAATAGAAAGAGCAGCAGTCATGGAGTCAGACAGACCAGCTCAACCACATACTAGCTGTGTAACTTTGGGGAAGTTACTCAACTCCTCTGAGCCTATTCCTTCATAAGTGAAGTATTAAAACTAACTCACTTGAAGTGTTGTCATGAGCATTAGAAATAATATATGTAAAGCACAGTGTCTAGCAGATAACAGTCATTCGATAAATGATAATAGTTATTATCAGAACTTTTCATTATCTGGATATGTTTCAAAAGAAACAAAAGGAGAGTCATTCTGGATTTTTTTGCTTTAGCATTATATGTTAAATAAATCAGCAAGTTAATTGTGTGAGAGCCGTTGTGTGACCACGAGAAAGTTTGCAGCATGAGTTTATCATGTGTCTTTCCTCTAGGGTTTGAAAAATGTTTTGTTTTGTTTTGGTTTTTTTAAATAAGAAAGACTTTTATTTGGCTTACATCATCCCCCCAACCCTGCCTTCAGCAGAAAAATAAATGACAAAATAGCCACTTTGAATAAAGATCGTTAATTTCCTCTGAGCCATTTAAAAAATTGGTTCTAATAATTCCTTATGCAACTTTATGATTTTTTTCTTCGGGATTTTTTTTCTTTTTGTGAGTTGGGATTTATTTTTTGTTTTGTTTTTTTTCTTTTTGAGCTGTCAGCAGTCTTGGTTAGGGAACTGCTCATTTTTTGGCTCTTCCATTTTTTCTACTCACAGGAGAAATGTTTCCAATCTTCCCTGTTCTCTTTGGTGCTCACTTACCCCCATCCCCCCTACACTAAACTCCTGGCTCTGCCTCCAACTGAGAATCAGGACATGAGGGCCAGTCCTGCTTCCTACAACTCACTAGTGGAGGGACTTTCGTTTATTCATATCTCTTCTGTGCCTCCACGTTTTTATCTGGAAAATGGAAGAAAATATAATTTCCCTGCTTTCTTCTTACAGTTCTCAGGAGAAAAGAATATGTGAGAAAGAGCTTTGTGAGACTGTAAAGCCTAAAAAGTTAATTCACTGAAAGTTACCTGGTTTCCTGTGATGTCCCACTTGAATCATAAAATGGAAAGAGTATAGGTTTTGGCACTTATTAGCTATGGGATCTTGACAAGTCAAGTCACCTCTCTAAGCCCTCCACTTCCTGGTCAGTAAAACGGAGATGATAAGCCCTACCCTCCAGCCCCACAGGCCTGTGACACAGACCACATGACCTAAGGAATGTCAATTGCTTTGCATTATGGCTGTTAGGCTATATTCATTGCATTTTGTGTCACTACTCCTTCAAAGATCATAAGGAGTCCCAAAGCTAAGAGAAAGAATTTTCTTGTTCACTGCCATCTCCTCCTAGCCTCTGTCCTGATCAAAGAATGCAGTATCTTCTGCCTAAGGAAAAAAAAAGGAAAGAAAAGAAAAGGGACTGTGTATGGGAGTGTAGGAACAGAGAACAGGATGGGTCAGGGACTAAGCAGGAAGATTAAGCAGCTTACTAGGCTAGGACCTGATGCAGAGGGCGATGGACTCACAGAGCATCTGGAACCCCGGGTTGGTGCAAGGCAGGTGAGAGAATCCCAGCCCATCTCTATGCTGAGAGTCTCTAGGCTTTTCCAGTGAGGTGCAGGGACCCTGTGATAAACTGGATGTGTTGGTTTGGCTGAGTGGGTAGGGTGGAGTAGGACTTGGGAGTGCCAGACCCAACTAGAACTTAAAAGGAAAGGATGCCTGCAAGGGTGATGTCAGCGTTGTACAGAACTGTATCACAAGACAAAAAAAAAAAAAAAAAAAAAAGAGATAATGCTGGAGTTTCAGAAATGTAGTCTCTCAGGATTTGTCCCAGACCTGCTGGATCAGAATCTGCATTTTATTAAGATCTGAGTGGTTCATACGCATGTTAAAGTTTGAGAAACACTCCTTCAGCATGGTTTAAATTCTCAAATAGAAAGGTTTGCCTACTTGAGGAGGAAGATAGAACTCAGAGCAATTAGTGTCAAATAATTTTTAAATTTTGTATATGAACAAAGAAACTGTTTAAAGTGTGTGCCTTAATGTTTTCAGTGGAAAAAAAAAAACCAATGCATTTTAAGGAAACAATCAGATTAGGCATATTAATATGACCACATATTTTTTCAAGATGTAGAAAGTTCCTATTATTTATTAAAAAGGGACAACTGGAAAAAAAAGAGATAACAATGGGAATTTGTACAAACTGTATCCACATTCTTCAGATAAAAAAGGAACAAAAGAAGGACATATGTCTCTCTTCTTCCTTCTCTCCTGAACCCCTACTATGCACATGGTAATTTACATACATCATCTCCTTACACTTGTGTGCTGGCCTCACTGAGCCAGGAAAACAAGAATGTCAAAGTAAATAAATAAACCAAGAAAGCTTAAAATTGGGGGTGTCTGTTCAAGAGACCTTTAGCAGCCTTGAACTGTAGAAATCACTGGTCAGAGACAGAGATTTCACTGGCTGTAGAACATTCCAGGATACACCCAAGGATAAGTGGCTGCAGTTTCTAGAGGCTCTATTGTACGGTGGGTGTAATCAATAAACAAGGACTTTACGGGCTGACAGACCTTTGAATCCTGTCTCTCCCATGCACTAGCTGTGTGCTCTTGGGCACATCATGTGACATTTCTGATTCTCAATTCTCTCAAACATAATACAGGGTAATAATAAGGGATATTAATGCTCACTTCCCCTTCCTCTCCAAGGGAATTCCAAGACTATGTATTGATAGGTTGCAGTTTCCAAGAGGCCTCCTGGGCTAAAGCTTTCACTCTGAGGCAGGCACTTGAGGTGCTCTCTTTCTCCTGAGCTGGGAAAGAATCCTCGCATTTTCAACATCAGGTCTCATTGGAAGAAAACAACTCTGTGAAGGCCTGAGTATCTGAGCCCTCCTCTCTTCCTTCAAATCAGAGCCAGGAAAGGTAACTGGCAGAGAAGAGGGAGGCTAGGTCAGGATTTGTCATCATGGCTGGGACAATCAGTCCCAACTTCTATCTGGGGATTTTAATATTTCAAAGCTTTACCACATCTCTGATTCCCTTTTATTTCCAGAACTACCCCAAGATTTACAGAGGACCGGCCTAGCAGTATAAAGTATTGGAACACTGAATCTAGCCTCAGAAAGGCCTGCATTCAAATTCCAGCTATTCTGCTTACCAGATGTGTCTTCAGGCAAGTTAGCTAACTTTGCTGAACGTCAGTTTTCACATTTAGAAGTAGGAGATTTCATAGTGAGAGTTAAATGGCACTTGCAAAGTCTCTGAAATAGTGCTTGGTACATGGTAGAGACTCAATTAATTTTAGCTATTATAATTATTAGGATGAATATAATTAATCCCATTTTAAAGAGGAACAGTTTGAGGTTTAGAAAGGTCAAGACTCACTCAAGTTTTGTAATTTCCAGCCTGAAGCTCTTTCTACTTTGTAGAACCTTTAGAGGGACTGTTCTTCCCTGGCTCTGAGCCCAGAGAGATTTACCCGCCAAAGGTCCAGGCCACGGACACTAATGTTATAATAGTGACAAATGGCTGGGTCGGGCTTATATTCAGGGTTGTCTATTTCTGGATGAATCCACTCCCCCTGGTAACTGAGATTGTGAATGATCCGAGGTTTACATTGTCCCTAAGCAAAGCACCAAAGAGTGAACATGGCATTAGTATTTTTCCATTCTTCTCATGCAATCAGAAAGATTAATCAATTAGGCATAAGGATTCAGAGCAGGATTCCTTGAGCTTCTCTCCCTTTCTTTGAGCTAATGCACAAGACTCTTCCAGGTTCCCCTTTCTTTTTTTTTTTTAAAGAAGATGTTGGGAGTAGGAGTTTATTAATTAATTAATTAATTTTTGCTGTGTTGGGTCTTTGTTTCTGTGCGAGGGCTTTCTCTAGTTGTGGCAAGCGGGGTCCACTCTTCATCGCAGTGCGCGGGCCTCTCACTATCACAGCCTCTCTTGTTGCGGAGCACAGGCTCCAGACACACAGGCCCAGTAGTTGTGCCTCACGGGCCCAGCCGCTCCGCGGCATGTGGGATCCTCCCAGACCAGGGCTCGAACCCGTGTCCCCTGCATTAGCAGGCAGATTCTCAACCACTGCGCCACCAGGGAAGCCCCCAGCTTCCCCCTTTCTACCCAGAGGGATATGAACAAGGTAGCAGAGACCCATTCTGAGCCTGGTCCCAGCTCTCTGCATAAGTTTGTTCATGATGTTAAGAAAATGTAGCTTCACAGGGAACCACCATCTAAGGACTCTGGACTTGGGGCCATTCTCTTCCTGGTGTGCAGTGTAGGAAACTGTGACCAAATAAAACAATGTTTCAGTCAGTATTATCTCTGGAGCATTTGATAGTTGATTCCTTTAGTTCCCTCTCATTTCTGACATGAGGTCAGGACTTAGCCCTTAAAAAGAGGTTCCCCCACCCTCCCCCAACATGCCTGGCTCATTCATGTCCTACCCTTCCCCTTTCTGGACCACTTCTGAGACTTCCGGTTCCTGACCCCAGACCCATTTCCTGTTTTGATCATGTTCCTTTGACTGATTTCCACCACTCCGGACAAATCCCTTGCCTAGGGCTCCCTGGACCTCTGCCTCCCAGCATCAACCTTGACCACCTTCTCCCAGATAGGCACAGCCCTGAGAACATGGCCCAAATGAGGCTACAGTCTTATGGAGAAGGGGAAAGGAGGAAGATGACCACAGGATCTCAGAGGTTCTGCTCTGTAGATTAAAATTTACATCTCTTCTCTCTTATTTCTCATACCGATTGGCAGGAGAGACCCCCTCACCTTATACTTCAGGTTTGGTATCAGGGGACCTTCCCACTCCCCATTCATTGCCTCATTCCAGTCGTCTGGCTTCCGGGTCTGGGATGTATTCGAAGTCTTCCCAGTCCTAAAACAAAATGTTCCTCCATGAGTGCAGATGGGTGGGCCGGTATGAAACAGGTACAGAGTACAGTAGGGTTGGACCTGGCGCCCTACCCCTGCCGCTCTCCTGTCCTCACCCCTGTGAAAGCCCAGCTCAGGGCTCTGCAAACAAACCCAAAACATACAGCAGAGAAAAAGCCTTTAAGCAACTCCAGTGCCTCCTCATATTCTCTATCCTTCTGACCTTGACTACTTTAAGCTCAAATAAGATGGGAATTTCCCTTATCCTGGCCCTCTCCCTTCCCCAGTTTTGTGCCCCGATTGTCAGAACAAGTCTTCTAGTCTGAGTCCCTCTTCCTGAAGGCCTCTCTTAGTGACTTGCCTTGTACCCCAGCATGCTCTCAGATCTGTATCAGTCCTCTCTTGTACCCCAAGTCCCTTCTATTTCCTAAGACAGAGCTCCAAGTCATGGCCTGAACTAACGTTCATATTTCTTCTGCTCTGGAGCCTCCAAAGTTTTGCTCTATCTACCTGGCAGTTCACCTTGGTGCTGACCACTTCCCAGATTTACTAAAGGCTTTGCTGCCAAGCCCACTAGACTCACAGTCATTCAGTAGCATGAAGTTCCCTAGTTCCTGGGATGCCTCAGCTGTTTTGTGGTTCCTGAGACATTAACAGTCAGCATCCTCTCCTGGGGGCTATAGACTTGATAGAGCCCAGCCTATCTAAGTAGTCTCCACCTTCTCCAGGTCTACTCAACAGGGAGCATAGAGGCGTGCAGCCTCTCCCCTCTCCCCCAGGCCTTGATCCAACCCTGACTACATCAGGTGCATGGTCCACACCAGGAGGGAGAGTCTATGGTTAGGCTTGCTGCCCTGAGCCTGCCTGCTGGGTCTGGAAGTAAACTAGTCCCTAATTCTCCCAGGGTGCTGAAGATCCAGACACTGCTTGATCATCTGCCTTAATTCTCTGACTACACCTCCCTCTCCCTGGGTTTGGAGCCCATTGAATCTCCCTGCACACGGCTGGGCCACTGCCCACCTCTCTACAGGCCTCTCCTTACAGAATGGATTCCAGTTGCTGGGTGCCATGCTGCTCCTTGCTGAACCCTGAGCATCTCCTCTGCATGCGGGTGAATCTGCTCTGACCTCAGGAGCAGCAGCCCAGCAGGTGAGGCCCTCCATGACCTGGCTCCAACAGACCATTCCACCTCATCTTCCATCACTCTCTACCTTGAACTTTATGCTCCTAAAATACTAAACTGCTGTTTTCAGTTCTTTACATAACCATGTTACTTTCCACTTAACTGATGTGCCTGAGAACTCCTGCTGTTCTCAGGGTCTGGAATATTTTTCCTCCAACTCAATTTCCCTTGCTGTAATGAATTTACTGTTTGACATTCAGTACATGATTAACACATAAATGCCATGTATTAAGAACTTATTATGTACCAGGCATTAAATTATGTATATTAGCTCATTTAATCGTCACAACAACCTTCACATATAGGTATTATAATAATCCCTGTTTGTGAAATTTCACAGCAGTTATATTCCTTGCCCAAGGTCTAACCGCTTATAGGTGGGGTTTTGCAGTTAGTAAATGGTGGAGCTCGGATACAAACCATATCTGTCTGACCCCAAAGTCTATGTTTCCAATCCCTAGGTTAACCAAATCACTGAAGCATGCCTCCTCCTTCCCAGAACACCACCTGCACCCCAACTCTGCCTGAGTTAGGATCCTGTTTGGGGCTCCCACAGGATTTGGCTTCCCTGACTCTCACCATTAATTACACAATGTGACGTGCATCTATGTACTTGTCTGTATCCCTCACTAGATTCTGAGTCCCAGGAGGATTCTCAGTCCCTGGATTGTTCTATTCATAGCTGTATCCAGTACAGCTTTCCAGTGAATGATAATGAACCAGTGAGTATGTTCCACATGTTTCCCATATCAATAACTTTGGAATCAAAGAGATCCAGGTTCAAATGTTGGTTCTAATGTATGTGTGCCTGGGCAAGTCACTTCATTTTTTAAGCATCACTTTCCTTGTCCTGATAGAGGCTGCTAACAGGGGCAGTAAATCCTCAATAAACGTGAGGTACTTCCCTCTTCCCTCCATGCCTCTCTGGATACCAGTATTTAGCTGGACACCTCCTTGAGGGAAAGATGCTCCCTGTTTCTGCTCCATTGTTTCTAGCTTCCTTTGCCCATGCCCACAGCTAAGACCCCCTCCTGCTTCCCAGCGAAACACCTCACCTCAGGTTTCTTATCCTCAGGATCCTTTATTTGTAGGCATTCATCCCATTTCCTTGGTTTCCTGGCATAGGGGGCTTTTATCTTCCTGGGAGGCAAGAAGTCCCAGTTGTCCTCCAGGTCCCCAGCTGCTACTTGCCAGTTGTCAATTTTGACCTCATAAGTAGCATTGGGGCGAATAATCAGAGCGTACAGGTGAGTGTCTTTATTGATCTAGAAAGGGAATGAGGAATATTTCAGTCCCCTGTTGGACCTCAAGCATTAAATGCACCATCTAAAACAGACCCTCAGTTCCTAAATGTCACTTCCCTCATAGTCACAAACACACTTTACCACATCCCTCATCCCATTTCTCTGGTTAACCCAAAAGAGACTTTGGGTCTCATTCTCCTGAGTACACACTCCTCTGGTCTCACCTAGTTCCCATCCTTCCTTTCATCACAGCTCTGGTCATTCTTTGATCTTGTCTGTTTTTCTGTCTGTCCCACTAGACTCTGAGCTTCTCAACTGCAGGGATCATTTCTGACTCATCTGTTATATCTGCAGGTCCCAGCACAATGCCTACCCTGAGTAGGATCCCAGGGAGTCTGTGCACAGTCCTGCTAGGGAAGGACTTTGCCCCAAACACAAGTTCTCCAATGACTCAGGACCTAGGGCCTTCTCTAGACTCAGTCTCTGCCTCTCCCCTGTGCTCTACTTGTGCCAAACTTCTTGCGGTGCTACTCTTTATCAAGTCTCCTTGACTTTTCTCATGTGATTACCTCTTCTAGTAACTCGATCCTCCCTAAAATTGTCACCTTCCTTTACAAGACCAATTCATGCTCATCATTCAAAACTCAGCACAGTAGAAACCTTCTTTGTGCTTCTCTGAAGCATTTCCTAAGGCACCAGGTTGGGGTCTCCTTTGTGCTCTCACAGACCCCAATCAGACTAGGTAGTCATTCTCCTTTGCTTGACTCTTACCTATACTGGACTCTGAGTTTTGAGAGATTAGAAGCCATGCCTGACTCACTCTATCCCCAGCCCAAGGCCCAGCACAGAGATGGCATTCAGTGATTTCCTGTTGAGTGGCTGATGAAATCCAGCTATTATCCTCCAGCCAACCTAGATCTCTCTAACCCTGATGTTACTAAGGTAAACTCACCACCCATTTCTAAGTCCAGCACTCCCCACCTCCCCCGTCTCTTCCAATATCTAGCAGTGGGGAAGTGGGCCATGGCAAGCATTGTTCCAAGAGATAAGCTTACGTGACTTCCTAGGCTTTCAGACCAATTGCTTCTATGTGAAATCCTGTAATTTACAGCACTTCTCTGGGTCTATTTTCTAATCTGCAAAATGGAGATGATAGTACTTAATTTACAGGGGTGTTGTAAGGATTAAATGAGATAACAAATGCAAAATGGTTATCCTTCCCCCTAGGCTGAAGACCAGCCCTCACACTCACCCTGCGCTTGATGGTCTTGTTGTTCTCATGGTATCTCCCTTGATAATGAGGGATGACTTGTACTTTGTTGTTGCCAAAGCCACAGATGTCATGTCCCAATACATGAATTTACATCACTTTTAGGCAGTTTGCCTGTTTTGTGGCTAAGACAGACATAGCAGGAAAGAGATAGCACATACAAATTTAGGATTATTTGAGGAGAATTTAATAAAGGGACTATTTTAATTCTTTGTTTTGTTTCAGGTTTTTTCTGTTTTTGTTCTTTGTTTGTTTGTTTTTGTTTTTGGCCACACCATGAGGCATTTGAGATCTTAGTTCCCCAATGAGGGATCGAACCTGCGTAAAGGGACTATTGTAAATTGTGGGGGCAGGACATTGAGAAAATATAAGGAATAATGCTATGATCCAGGCTATTCCCAACCCTAAGCTTGAAGGGGCTAGGAGAAGGGGCAGTTACCAAAGCCCAGAAAAAAAAGGAGTTCAGTAGAGAGGGCAGCCAGGAGATAAGCTGTGACCTTCAGTCAAGGGACACAACTCTCCTCCCTCCCTGTGATCTTCTGCCAGGATTCCATTGACCAAACCCAACTGGAAGCCCCTCCTGTGCCAGGCACTTAATACCACGTCATTTAATTCTCACAAGGAGGTATTACTATCTCCACTTTTAGTTGGGAAAATTGTGGCCCAGAAAAGTTAAGCAACTTGCAGAAGTTCAAACAGCTAATAAGTAGCATTGCTGAGCTTTAAGCCCAAGCCTAACTAGAAACAGAGCCTGGGGCTCTTCCTGCTTTGTGAAAGCTTTAGAGGAAACTTGATTTGTGAGTCCAGAGAGCTTAACCTGGAAAAGGCCCAAGAATAGGGGTTTTTTTAAAATATAAATTTAGTTATTTATTTATTTTTATTTATTTTTGGCTGCATTGGGTCTTCATTGCTGCACGCGGGCTTTCTCTAGTTGCAGCGACGGGGGGCTACTCTTCGTTGCAGTGCGCGGGCTTCTCACTGTGGTGGCTTCTCTTGTTGCAGACCGTGGGTTCTAGGCACATGGGCTTCAGTAGTTGTGGCACATGGGCTCAGTAGTGTGGCTCGCTGGCTCTAGAGCGCAGGCTCAGTAGTTGTGGCACATGGGCTTAGTTGCTCTGAGGCATGTGGGATCTTCTCAGACAGGGGCTCAAACCTGTGTCCCCTGCATTGGCCGGTGGATTCTTAACCACCGTGCCACCAGGAAGGTCCCACCAAGAATAGGTTTTAACCTAGTTTTTCTACCTAATTTCCCATGCTATTGCTCTCTGACTATCCTAAATATGTGCCTGCGTGCACCACACACACACACACACACACACACACACACACTCAGTGTGCTCTAGCTACACTGGTCTCATCGTTTTCCTACTTGCATTTGAATTTCATGTCTCTGAGCTTTTGTACACACAGTTTCCTATGCCCAAATTACATTTCCTCTCTCTCCTTTTCTGCTTATTAAAATCTAACTCATTCTTCAAAGAATAATTAATACCTTCTCCAAAAAACCCCCAGGTGGACATGTCATCTTTTGTGATCTCATAACTCCTCATATATACCTTTTTAAAAATATGTCTTCATTCTGCCTTTTAAAAAATGATTCATATGCCTGTGTCCACACCAAGCAGAAGGCAAGAGGGTAGAGTAGAAAAAGCCCAGGCTTTACAGCTAGACAGACTGGGTTCAAAATCTGACTTCCGACTTACTCATCTTGGGCAAATTTCTTGCCTTTGTTTTCTCATCTGTAAAATGGAGATGATAATAGCCCAAACTTGTTGGGCTGTTTGAGCATCAAGTAAATAATTTGAAAGGGAAAAAAATCACATTAAAAAAACCTATTTCCAATTTCCCTACGACAACTACCATGTACATTACAGATATAAGTGCCTTGTGAGAAGGGTAGATTCTGAAAAAAATAGAGATGGGCAGACTCATGTTTTAGACCCCCATAGTGCTTTATTGGTCTACCTAAGAAAGGGATTGAAAAATAAGAAAGAGGGCTTCCCTGGTGGCGCAGTGGTTGAGGGTCCGCCTGCCAATGCAGGGGACACGAGTTTGTGCCCTGGTCCGGGAGGATCCCACATGCCGTGGAGCGGCTGGGCCCGTGGGCCATGGCCGCTGAGCCTGCACGTCTGGAGCCTGTGCTCTGCAGCGGGAGAGGCCACAACAGTGAGAGGCCCGCGTATCGCAAAAAAAAAGAAAAATAAGAAAGAAATTGAAAGATAAGAAAGAGAGTTGAGGGAGAAGGGATTCAGACAGAAAAAGGATGAAGAGGAGGATTTTGGCGAGGGCAAGAGAGAGATCTGGAGCTCCCTGGGAAAAGAAAAATTAGAGAGAATTTTAAGGAAATGTTGGTTTATGATGTGTAGTTTAACCCTTTCCTCTGAATTTGCAAAAACCTTCAGTAAAATCCACATTCTTCACCAATGATTTGGGAGTTGGATTAGTTGCCGTTGTTTCTTGTTTTTTTAAATATCAACCACGTTGAAACTGAGCTAAGTAAGAGCTGGACTGCCCCAAGGAGGGCCAGTATACTGAGGTTACAGATGCAACACTGGATGCACTACAGATGTTGGATAAAGGTGATTTCCCTAACCTTCTGTGCCTTTCTCTCCCAGAGGGCAGGAACCTCCTTCAGAGCACAAAGCCTTATTGTAATAGGTACATTTGAGGGTATCTACACAGTTTCTGATCCCTTTCTCTTTCTCTTAGAAATGGAAAGTGTCTCTCTGTACTGTAGCCTTGTTAATACCATGTGACTCTTCACCTCTATATTAACATTTAGATTTAGAGTTGCTTTTCTCAGGTCTTCTAAGAGTCTTACCACAGAGGGAGGTGGAGCTATCACATTAGAAATTTCCTGTTCCAAAGAATATGAAAAAGAATGTATATGTTAGTATGTGTATGTGTGTATAAAAACTGTATATATATAACTGAATCATTTTGCTGTACAACAGAAATTAACACATGGTAAATCAACTATACTTCAATACAATAAATTTTTTAAAAAATAAATTTCCATCTGAGCCTTTTCTACAACTACAGTGGCTCTCATTAAGACCTCACAGGGCTGACAGCGACTGCTATCAGAGAGCTTACCAAACATGATGTAATACTCAGATTCTGAATGCATATCCTCCTGGTTCAGGGTGTCAGGAAAGAGTTTCACGAACCCACCACCGCAATGGATGCCTTGCTTGTGTTTTACTGAAAACTGAACCACCAAGGTCTCATTCTCATTGCTGAATGGCTTCTTGAACCTGGTGGAGAGGGGCATAAAACTTGGCATCTTTACTGGTCTGGAGACCTGAGAGCAGAGAGCACAGAATCTCTAGATTTAAATACCCTAAGAGCAGTCAGAGAAACCTAGCACTTGGTCTCACCAATCTCTGCTACATTCTTACCTACTGCGTGCCAGGTGACATCCTGGATGCTTTACACACATAATCTTATTCAAGCCTCAGAGCAACCCTGCAAAATTGGTACTATCTTCACTTTTACAAATTAGGAGTCTGAGTCACAGGGAGATGAAGTGACCTGCCTAGGGCCACAATGCTGGTAAGGAACTAAACTGGGATATTTTTTTAAAATGCACCCACTTTATTTTTTTAAATATTTATTTATATATTTGGCTGTACTGGGTCTTTGTCATGGCACAGGGGATCTTCGTTTCCTCATGTGAGATCTTCGTTGCAGCACAAGGGATCTTAAGTTGTGGCATGTGTGATCTTTTAGTTGCGGCGGGCGAACTCTTAGTTGCAGCATGTGGGATCTAGTTCGCTGACTAGGTATCGAACCAGGGCCCCTGCATTGGGACCGCAGAATCTTAGCCACTGGACCACCAGGGAAGTCCCCTAAACTGGGATTTTTATGACATGTTTGACTGATTCTTTCTTTCCCTTATACCATACTGTCTCTGAATTTCAAGAGATACTTAAATACTATTCTGAAGCTTTACAAAACAAGCTCTATTTCTATTAAGACCCCATGGGTGGCCAGAATCAGGCTCTGTCGTGCACAACTGCTGTGGTAGGAAGAGGCCCAGCACAGACTCTTAGAATAAGTAATAATTGTTGCTAACATTTGTTGAACACTTCCTCTTTACCAGGCAATATGTTTCATTCATGTGTATTACTACTCTTAATCCTCATAAAAACCCTATGAGGTGGACCCTACTAATATCTCCACTTTATCATGAAATCATTGAGGCTATTTCACTTGTCCAGAATCACACAACCCATCTATCTAATTCCAGAGCCCCCAACCCAAGACTTTATCTCCTCGTCCAGAGAATATCAGAGCTGTAAGGGGTCTTAGAGCCTTTCTAGTCTAACTACATTACTTTACAGGTGACAAAACCAAGACCCAGAGAGGGAAAGTTACTTATCTAAGATCATATAGTCACAAGTGACAGATACACAAGCCAAATGTCCAGACTTCCAGGCTAGTGGTCTTTTCATTATTTTAAGCTGCTGCCCAGCTTTCTGGTTATGACTCTGTCACTTTAATTCTCTGAGTCTTAGCTTCCTCATCAGCAAAATGTGGATAATTAATCATACCCCAGAGGGTTCCCGTGAAAGTTAAATGGGTAAGAGATGTGAGCAGCACTTTGTAAACTGTCAATATAAAATGCAAGGGACTATCATTATTCATGCTTGGTGAGGGTCCTTCCTTCATGATCCCACAGCTCTTTGTACTTCGTTGGGTCACATTATGTTGCAATTAAGTTTATTTCAGTCTCTTTGAATAATTTTTAAGCTCCTGAAGAGCAGGGGCATCTTTAATATAAAGATCTAAGGGGAATTCCCTGGCAGTCCAGTGGTTAGGACTCTGTGCATTTACTGCCAAGGGCTTGGGTTCGATCCCTGGTCGGGGAACTAAGGTCCCACAAGCCACGTGGCATGGCGAAAAAAAAAAAAAGATCTGGCATAGAGGAAATGCTCAATAAATATGCGTTAAGTTGCTCAGAAGGATCACAGGTGCTGATTCAGATGTCTCTTGAGCATTTATTGCACACCAGGCTCTGTGCTTTAAGCACTTTCATGTCTAATATTACATTAGGAGCTGTCTATATTTTAAAGAGCATGCTTATTTCCCCAAAGACCTCAAGGGAGGCTAGAATAGCCAGAGAAGACTTCATGGAGGGAGGAGTGGGCACAAAGGAAAGAGCACTGAACCCACAGGTAGAAAACCAAGTCTTGAATTTCCACTCTACCAAACTTAGCTGTGTAACCATGTGATTTCCCCCCACACACACGGACGCCCCGGAGCCTCGTTTGTACCCAGAACCCTTTTAGAAAACCAGGAGGTACCTAATGAACCTGAGTAGGATGAGGTGTGGGGAGCAACAACCAAGAAATCAAACTGAGAGTAGAGGACTTCCCTGGTGGTGCAGTGGTTAAGAATCCGCCTGCCAATGCAGGGGACACGGGTTCAAGCCCTGGTCTGGGAAGATCCCACATGCCGCGAAGCAACTAAGCCCATGTGCCACAACTACTGAGCCTGTGCTCTAGAGCCTGCGAGCCACAACTACTGAGCCCATGTGCCACAACTAGTGAAGCCCGTGCGCCTAGGACCAGCTGTCGGCAACAAAAGAAACCACCACAACGAGAAGCCCGAGCACCGCAAGGAAGAGTAGCCCCCGCTCACCGCAACTAGAGAAAGCCCGTGGGCAGCAACGAAGACCCAGTGCAGCCAATAATTAATTAATTAATTTTAAAAACAAACAAACTGAGAGTAGGTGGGCCGCTGTGCAGACTGAGCCCTCAGAAGAGTCACTCAGACAGCCTCCAGTTCTCTTCTCCTCGGGAAACAATTTTCCAGAGTGGATTTAAATGAGACTTTAAATGTTCAAGCCAATTCGTAATTCTCCTCTTTACTAAACATGAAAATGAGATTTATAACAGTAGCCAGGAGAAAGAAGATGGAAAATCACTCCAGAGGACACTCAATGGATTCTATTTATAGGACAGAAGCTTTCTCAGACAAAAAACCATTGCCTAGAGCTCCTCCTTCCCTCCTAATAATTATTTGGCTCTTACAGCAGCCCTGTCTAATGAACATGGCAAATGATGACTATTATCTCCATCTAATATCAAGGCTAAGAGAAATGAAAAGTCTTGCCTAAATTATGCAGCCAGCAAGTCATAGTTCTAGGTCTGTCTGCTCAGTTCTCTATTGTAGCAAGCAGCTCCAGGGGAGAGCAGTATTTGGGGGTTACATAGTGCTTTCCCCTGTTTCGAGTGCAGAGTGTTAAATTCAAAAAATCCTAGGGTTGGGGAAAGCAGTATGGTCCGGGGTAATGAACACAGTCCTGGAGTCAGACCTAGAATCAGGTCTCAGCCCCACCTCTTGCCAGCTGTGAATATAGCCTTGGGCAAATTATTCAACTTCTCTGAGGCCCCCTGAAAAATTGGGAACATAATAGTAACCATCTCATGAAGTTATTAGGAAGATTAATGGGGATAATGTGAGAACTTTTAAGAACTTTTAAATACCTGTTACTCAACAAATACATTATTATTTTTGTGGAGACTTCATTCTTCACATTCTACTACTTCTTTTTATTCTAAGAAAGAGAAGTGAACTGGTAATCACAAATAAAAACAGTTGTATAAAAGTCAGAACTTTCCCAGTAAATTAGTATGTTCTTTTTTTTTGACATCTTTATTGGAGTATAATTGCTTTACAATGGTGTGTTAGTTTCTGCTTTATAACAAAGTGAATCAGTTATACATATACATATGTTCCCATATCTCCTCTCTCTTGCAAGTATGTTCTTAAATTGTAGTAATTACCTTTACCCTATGCTTTGTCTCTGTAAAATTTTCCTGCAGTGAGCTGAAATTTACCATAATCCAGCCTATGTTTAGATTCAACCCATCTTTTTTCCATCCATCTATGGAGTTAAAGAAGAAAAAAAGCAACATATAAAAACGGTTTGTGTTTTTTTAAAGACAATGAAATACAGCCAAGGCTGATCAAGTCTTATGGGAACAGTAACAGAATATCAAAAGGTAACTCCGAACTACTATATAGCACAGGGAACTATACTCATTATTTTCCAATAACCTATAAAGGAAAAGGATTTGAAAAAATATATATGTAGGTACAACTGAATCATTGTGCTGTACGCCCGAGACTAACACGACATTGTAAATCAACTATACTTCAATAAAATAAAATTAAAAGTAAAATAAAATATATTACTCCAGTATTCCTGAAATCCCCCGCACTATCTGATGCCTGAACCCCGCCATTTATGCACTACCATATGATCAGTGTTCCATTAATGCTCTAACCCACCCTCCGCTATGAAAGTGAAATCCTGAAAACCACTACAGGAATGTTTGTTCGAAAGGCATGAGACACTCTCATAAAAGTTGATGGAAAATACGGTTGGGGGCCTGAGCCCTTATACATATTTATGTTTAGTAAAATAAAATAATAAAATTAGCTTACCAGGTAAAGAGATTAGCAATATCATTTTATACTTCTTGAATTAGTAATGATGATATTGAACAATCAATTTCCATTTACCCTTTTTTATTGCTTAAACTTTTTAGACTCTCCTCTGCAGTTTCAAGGAGAGGGTGATAAATTTGTTTTGCTTTGGCATAGATGGCATATAGACAAAGAGGCATTCTTTTTGGGACCTGGCACTCCATCCAAACATTCAGTGCCTCTCTGATTTTATGCCTCAAGAGTTGCTGACTCCCACTTCCTGGACCCACCACAGTCCCAGAGTCATGGGGCAATTTGGCAGCTTGAGATGGAAGAGGCCTTGAGGGTAGCCTTTATTTTGTCTCCTCCCTGCAGCTGAATTTCTCTTTCTCAAATCCGACTACCCAATATCTAGGGTTATTGCCTTAGCTCTGCCCATGAAAACCCCATATCAACATACCTCTAATAACGCCACCCTGAGTTGGCTCTGTTGACTCCTATTACTCAAGTCTAACAACCAACGGCCTCCCTTCCTGAGGCCCAGGGGCTTGCTTTCTCTTGTCTTCCCCTGTCACTCCCAAGATCTTGGTGTTACACAGGCCAGAACGTCTCAGTGATGACCTCACCCATCACTCCTGAGGGAGGGGCCCCAGGAGATTCTTCCTGCCTCAAGTTTGAATGAAATGGATCCTGCTTCCCTGACCATAGCTGACACAATGAAGGGTAAGAATTGATGTCAAAGTCAAAAGATTTGTTATTATGTGTTAGACCCTTGTGTGGCTCCCTGAAAATTTCCCCTCATTTACTCCCATGGATAATGCTTTAAGATAGATATTATTAGTTCCATTTTGCATCCAGTAAGTGGTTCACCTGAGATTTGAACCCAAATCTGTTTGATTTCAAATACTGCCTCTTCTCTGGAAGGAGAGGGGGATGCAGGGAAAAGTGTTATGAAGAGAAAAAGCTTGTGTAATCATAATAATAGCTACTGCTTAGCAGCTACATGTCAGGCATTGTGCAGAGGACCTTACATGCATTATCTCATTGTAGTCCAATAATAGCTCTGTGACAAATGTCCTATTTTTTCCCGCATTCAAAAGATGAGGAGAGTGGAACTCTGAAACTTGTCCAAGAAGAAAGTTTGTAGGTTAGATGAGTAAAGCAGGCTTGGACCCAGGGCTCTGCAACATCAAAATCCGTGCTCTTGATCCCTATACTATACGGCTTCCCATGAAGTCATGTGTGTGAAAAGTCCTTTATAACCTAAAGAGTATACAGCAAGTGTAAGAATCAACCATAGTACTTTACAGTTTGTAATTAATAAAGTTATTTGTATATAGTTTGAGTAATGTCTGTCTTCCCCACCAGACTGAGAAGTTTCATAACTATTTTACTAACCCTTGTGTCCCAGTTTTTAGCACAGAGTAAATCACCAAAACATTTGCTGAATGACTGAATGGATGCATGGTCATGCCTTTTGCCTATGCCATAGATTCTCAGCCTTACAAATGGATTGACTCATTTATTAATCCACTTGACAAATGTTAATTGAGCCTGGCGTGCATGTTGAAACAGTTTACAGCTTTCACCTTGAACTTTATGGTAGGAGAGGTTAGAACAGAACTCAGAACTTCTTATCACTAATCATTTTTTCTGGGTGAACAGTACTGATGCTAATCTAACTTGCCACAGTTTAAGATGTCCTCAAATAAGGAGCCTTTCTTGTTAGGAGAATAATGTCACCTGGTTAATAAAGTTCCATTTTAATGTTTTATACTTTTCCTCTTAACATCATAACATCTTAACATCATAAAAGGCTCAAGCCAGAACGACCCTTCGTGGTCACTAACCTGACCTCCTTGTATTGTGTATAAAGAAAATGAAGCCAAGAGAAGGAAGCAACTTGCTCATGGACACAGTTGCCAGTTACAGAGCTGAGACTAGAGCTCAGTTCTACTGTACTCTGGTCCTGGGCTCATTACTCCTTCATTCACAAATATTTCTTGAGTATTCATTTTATGCCGGGCACCAGGGGCACAGACTTGAATCTGACCATGTCCCTCCAGGGACCTACGAGCTTCAGGGAGCTCAGAGTCTGAAAAGACAGACAAGTAAACAATTACAATACAGTGTGGTAAGGGGAGTGATAGAGGGACACACAGGACAGGGAAATTCAGAAAAGCACTGACTGCCCTCCAGAGTCAGGGTAGATTTCAGAGAAGGCATGCCTGAAGAAGAACTGAAAAAGAAGAAAAGGTAGGAGTGGGTGTTCCAAACAGAATGCCTTGCATGTGGAAAGGCCCTGAGGCATGAAACAGCATGGTGTTTCAAGGGAAACGCAAGCAGTACTGTATGGTTTTGCAGGGCAGAGGGGCCAGATCAAGGAGAGCTCTTATTAATTGAGAGCAAGAGAGCAGTGTATTTACCAAGATTGGATGCTACCACCTTTTTTTCCTTGTTAAATCTTTCCTTCAAACTGTTCAAATATCTGTATGTCCCCAGAGATCCATCCAACAAAAAATAACAGGTGTTTGGGTGCTCCCACATCTAGCCGATAAATACACATAATCACAGCCACATCTGTAAAGATGCAGAACCAAGGAGGCCAACTAACAATGATTCTTCTGTCAAATGAATTCATTTCCAAAATGCACCTCCCAGGATGCCTGGCTTGTGGTGTAGTTCAAATCAGAAGACTGGGCTAAGGCCTCATCTCTTCCACTAGCTTCAGCAGGATCTTTAGCCTCTCTGAGACTCAGTTTATTCATCTATAGAAAGGTTTTACCTACCTCATCGTTTCTGGGAGAATTAAATGAAACAGCATGCAACACAGTGTCAGGCACATCGTAAGTGCTCAATAAGTATACTTGAAGCCGAATCTGTATATGTGTATATGTATACAAAGATACATAATATCAAAGGTAAAGAGAGAAATATTTGTAGCCTTGAAGGTAAAAGTTGTGCCTTCCCCAGCACCTAGTCCTGAGCCCGGAACGGAATAGGTCCTTTAGAAAATGCTTGCATAATCAGATAAAAATACATATTTGCCGCATTTATTCAACATCATCAGATTATATTTTGCAAAGGAGAATTTTCTAGATAAACTAAAGCTTACCTCTTCAGGTACCAACATTTTGTCTACCATTTTCAATGGAAAAGTTTTGTAGACATTATAGAAGACCCTGACCCATTATATAGAGAATCCTAAACAAAATTTTAAGTTTCTTGAAGACTCAAGCTCTGTACTAGGCTGTAATGTACAGCAGAAGTGTGAGTTTGTTTTGAAATTTTTCTGTCTCCGCTGTTCCCGTTCAGCTGTGAGCACTCACTTCTCCCTGAGGTCAGTGTGTTTGCCTCTAGCAATCTACCCAGCTCTTGTGAAACCGGTGGACCTACGTCCCGCTTACCTGCCTGCCAACTTACCTGTTCACTTCCTTTCCTTTCTTTCTGTCTACCAGTCTAACTGCATGTCTGCCACATAGACCATAGTCACTCAGATATTTATCAACTAGTAAAAAGCCTTATGGGGTGGTGAATAGCACTGGATAAGAATCTTGGGTCAATCACTTTTCTGAATCTGTGTTCTCATCTGTAAATAAGGATTATATTTAAACTCTTTAAGGAAAGGAACACTGTGCACATAGTAGGTACTCAATAAAAATTTGTTGAATGATAGATTGGCATGAGGACCAAATTAATTAAGATAATAGTAATAATTATTATTAATTAATATCAGGATGATGATTAATAATAACTATTAAAATTATATTTTTTGCTGTCATTGAATGGACACTGTAGTGGGTCCTCCATTCATTTTGTAAGCTGTCATTTCTAATCAACTATACCCTAAGAAGCAGATAGCCAAGTTTGCTAAGAAAGTGAACATTAAACAAGAGGCCATATGTTTGAACTATGATAGAATTAAAGTCCTTCACTTACATTTTTGCAGAGAACCTATACTGTGCCAGTGTGAGTGCTAGACGCCAGGGTACAAACAAGACATAATCCCACAAAGAGCTCAGGGTCTAAACAGAGAGACAGACAAATAAATCATCTGCTTTTCTTATTTTATTTTTCTTGGATTTTCAAAGTAAATAATTTATTGTAGAAGATGTAGAAAGCCCAGAGGAAGCAAGTATGCAGTAAAAATATCCATCATCTACCTCCCAAGATGACCATTGTCAACATTTTGCTATATTTCCCTCCAGCCTTTTTTTTTTTCTTTTCTGTATGTTAACAACGGCTCCTGCTCTCACCTCCACATCCCTGCAGCCTCTGGAGAGATCCTTGCCATCAGTTTGTACTTGAGACCTGGAAAGGCCAGCTGGATCAGGCCTCTTGGGTTTGGGCATCTGTCCAGGGTGATTCTTCCTCAGGCCCAGCATGTCCAAGTATCCACAATCCACAGATGGTCCCAATAGCTTATCAGTCATAAGCCTGAGCAGCAGGCTGTTCCCCAGCCCTACTGGGCTGTCCTCAGCAAGTCTGAGCCAGCTGGGCACAGAGGTCCTTTGTCTCAGAATGTCTCTTCAGCCAAGTTTTCATGGTCAAGTCTGAGAACTGACAGAATTAACATTCACACACATGCGTGCGAACACACACACATACACACACACACACACACACACCCCTTGTGACTTCTGCATCATTCAGTCCCTCATCTGAATTCCGGTTTCTTTCTGTCTGATTTTGTACTTTGACAATGGCCTTTGCTGTCACCATTAGCTCTCCCCCTCACACCTGTTTATGTCACTAATTCAATGATTCTCCAATTCAATCAACCACAATTCCTGCATATTTTAATGTGCCCTTTTTTTAATGCGAAGTCTGAGATTCCAAAAGCTCATGTCGTCCCTGAGGCCACTGGTATGATTACCTGCTGGCCACCTGACACTTGGCAGCTTGCATAAGTGGCCAGTGCATCCTTTATGGAGGTAAGAGACCTGGGTTCAACAAACATCTCTGCCGCTGACTCACTGCCTGACTTTGGGAAAACCACCTCTCCTCTCTAGGTCTCAGTTTTCCCATCTGTACAACGAGAGGGTTGAATTCTAAAAACCCTCTAGTTGCCAAGTTGCAATGTGGCCTGGAATAGTCTGAGAAAACAGCAGAAAGAAAGGAGCCTGACTCAAGCTCTGCCACAAACCCATAAATGGTCCTGCTATGTCATATCCTCTCTCTGGACCTCAGTTTTCCCATCTGTAAATGGGAAGAAGGAGGCCATTTGGGGCTAGATGAGCATTCAGAGCCCTTTCAGTTCTGACATTCAAAGAATCTAAGCTTTACCTTTCTTGGGGTTGCTAGGCACTACTTAAAATGTGAGCTAGAGAGCTTCCCTGGTGGCACAGTGGTTGAGAGTCCGCCTGCTGATGCAGGGGACACGGGTTCGTGCCCTGGTCCAGGAAGATCCCACATGCCATGGAGCGGCTGGGCCCGTGAGCCATGGCTGCTGAGCCTGCGCGTCCGGAGCCTGTGCTCCACAACAGGAGAGGCCGCAGCAGTGAGGGGCCCACGTACCGAAAAAAAAAAAAAGATGTGAGCTAGAAGACCTTCAAGTACCAGATTCACGGGAGGCAGTGGGGTGGGGAGAAGGAGTAATGTGAGAAAAATCAGCTTTGATATCACACAGTCCTGGGTTCAAATCCTGACTTTGCCATTTAAGAGCTGTGTGACCTCAGACAAATTACGCAGTGTTTCTGAGCTTCAGTTATACTGTTTGTAGACTGGAAAAATAATTACTTTACAGAGTGGAGGTGAGAACTGGAGTGTGTAAAGCATCATGCCTAGTGAGTAAAACTATGCTTAATAAAGGTTACCTAAGGCATCAAGTACAGTTTAGCTGTAAAAGCTAGAGTTCAAAAGGAGGAAATTCAGTTCCAGAAAGAAATGGAAAGACAGAACAGTTCTCTTCATTTTTAATAGTTTTTAATTAAAAGAGTAACACAGGTTCATTGTAGAAAATAAAGTAAAATAAAAAAGTTATCTGAAATTCCATTATTTACCATTTACATTTTGGTGTATCTTCATCTATTCCTTTCCTCTATGCACAAATATATTTTACATAGTGACAATATATGCCTTATATGTAGTTTTGTACCTCTTACAACTAAGCTTAGATCATAAACACTTCCCCATGACATTAAGAACTTGCCAAACATTATATGGCTGTATCATACTTCATTTCATTGGGCCCCTGCTGATGGATATTTAGGTTTGTCTCTGAATGTTTCCAATTATTAATAACACACCCCATCTCCAGTGACCTTCCATCCATTCCAGTTTAGCCATCTGCCCCTACATTCACACCTTGGACCTTATCATGACCAGAAACTGCTCCACCTCTGAAATCTCAAACTCAAACTCTCCCCTCCATGATTGTGGCTTTCTATCCTCCAACTCTCACGCTCTGTTACTCAAAGTACACCTGTTCTTTGATGCCCTCCATTTTTCTCCAGTCAACTGTCTCCTTCCTATCTAATTCTCACAGTCCTTCCTTCTTCCCTCCCTCCCTCCATCCTTCTTTCCACAGAATGTTACAAGCATTTTCTATGAGCCGGGCACTGTACCAAGTGCAGGGGTTGTAAAGTTGATAGAGATGTGGATCCATCACCTTGCTCACTCCTCTCGACCATTTGCCTTTCTGCTCACTCCTCCCCTGCCCATTTGCCTTTCTGCAAAAGCCCCACTGTGTCATCCAAACCTTCCACCTTCACTTTCCCTTTGCATCCCAAATTACCTACTTGAGCCCTACATGACTTCCTCTCTCAGCCGGGATCCTCCAAAACACAGGCCACGGCTGTCCAGTTCATTTCCCAGGCAGCCTTCCACCCCCACCACTCCTCTGGGTCGTGAAATGGTCTCTTAACTGCAAAATGCAATGAATGCTTTCCAGTTTGCCTATTTGGCCTCCAAACCACTTTTGACACTAGCTGTGTAAACTTGGGAGGGTCACTCAACCTCTTTGAACCTCAGTTTCTTCAACAGTGAAAGAGAGATATCATCTTTCTGACAGAACTGTTGAGAGATTCAATAAAATAAGGTATAAAGAAAAAAATCCACTGGTACACAATAAGCATTCATCAAAGATTAAGTTCTGACTCACTGCATTTGGTTTCCTGGGTCCCTGACAACGAGGAAGTGTTTGCCTTGGCTAGTATGAGCATTCTGATCTCTTGAAAGAGTCATTTCCCAGTGCAATTCATTCATTCATTCAAAAATAATTGAGTATCTGCTATTCGCTTGTTCTGCGGGCTACAGATACAGCAATGAACACAACAGAGAAGCACTGTGTTCTCAGGAAGTGAATCTAATAGCGAGGAGAAAAAGAAAGACAATGAATAAACATGTAAACAAGAAATGCATCGAACAGTGAAAAGTATTCTGAAAAATTAAGCATGCAAAGGTTCATGAGGGAACTTTCAGGGGTGATGGAAATGTTCTATATATTACTTGTGGTGGTGGTCACACAGGTGTTTATATTTTTCAAAATTCAGTGAATGATACACTTCAAATGGGTGCATTTTATGTATATAAATTATATCTCAAAAAGGTTGATTTAAAAAAATTAAATCATACAAAGGGATAGATATGTATATGGGGGGATAATTTTTGATAGAGTGAACAAGAAAAGCCCCTCCGACATTTAAGGAGACATTTAAGCAGAAACCTGAATGATGAGAAGGAGTAAACCACATGAAGATCTGAGAGAATATTCCAGGCAGAAATCACAGCAAGTTCAAAGGCCTTGAGATGGGACTGAGCCTGGAGTGTCTGAGAGACAGCAAGAAAAAACAGCCACTGTGGCTAGAATGTAATGAAGAAGCAGGAGATAAGATTGGAGAGACAGGCAGGGATCAGATCACGGAGGTTCTTGTAGGTCATGGTGAGAAGCCTGGATGTTATTTTAAATCTAATAGAAAGACAGTGGTGGGGGCTTCCCTGGTGGCGCAGTGGTTGAGAGTCCGCCTGCCGATGCAGGGGACACGGGTTCGTGCCCCGGTCCGGGAAGATCCCACATGCCGCAGAGCGGCTAGGCCCGTGAGCCATGGCCGCTGAGCCTGTGCGTCCGGAGCCTGTGCTCCGCAACGGGAGAGGCCACAACAGTGAGAGGCCCACGTACCGCAAAAAAAAAAAAAAAAAAGCAGGAAAGACAGTGGTGGTTTTTAAGTTCCAGAATGCTACACTCTGATTTATATTTCAAAAGGAGCAGTCTGAAATTTAGATGAGAAGAGACTATGGAGTAGCCGGAACAGAAGCAGAGAAGACACTTGAATTCCTGCGATAGTCCAGATGAGTGGTGATAATAGCTTGGACTAGCATGGGCAGCAATACGAGAGGTAAAAAAAAAAAAATACCATATTCCGAATATAATTTGAGGGTAGAGTCAATTGGACTTGTTGCTAGATTCGATGAGGGGAAAATAAATAAAAAAGGAATCAAAGATGACTCTTAAGGCTTTTGACCTAAACGACCAGGTGAATGGTTGGGGCACTTACTAAGATGGAGGAAACCAGGGGAAGAGCAAGTCTGGAGGAGGACACAAGAGTTTGCTTTAGACATGTTAAGTCTGAGATGCTCATGAATTTATGCACATCTGGTTTGTATACCAGCCTCATATGAGTTTGGAAGAACAAGCCAGCATCTAAACCTTCCCAGGTCTGAGTACCCTAACAGTATTTGGTTTCTGGGTCTTCTACTCTGAGGATAAGCCTCAGAACCCTGGTGACCCCACTACCCAACCCTCCGCAGTCATGAGTAGCATTAGCCCCTCAGCACATCTCTCTGATCTCTCTCCTTTCAGCATTATAATTACATTTTGGGTTGATTCCTTTAAAGTAGGCACTGAATATCAAAAATTAATGTCTCTAAGTCCTACTGTAGGAAGATTGCTTGGAACATGATTTTTCTTCATGGGATGTGATTTTTGGATGCGTGTGTGTGTGTGTGTGTGTGTGTGTGAAAGTTCAATTCAACCATTCAATTAATCCTTTTTTTAAAAATAAATTTATTTGTTTTTGGCTGCGTTGGGTCTTTGTTGCTGTGTGCGGGCTTTCTCTAGTTGCGGTGAGCAGGGGCTACTCTTCGTTGTGGTGCGCGGGCTTCTCATTGCAGTGGCTTCTCTAGCTGTGGAGCACAGGCTCTAGGTGCTTGGGCTTCAGTAGTTGTGGCACGTGGGCTTCAGTAGTTGTGGCTCGTGGGCTCTAGAGCGCAGGCTCAGTAGTTGTGGCGCAAGGCCTAGTTGCTCCGCGGCATGTGGGATCTTCCCGGCCCAGGGATCGAACCCGTGTCCCCTGCATTGGCAGGCGGATTCTTAACCACTGTGCCATCAGGGAAGCCCCAACCATTCAATAATCCTTTACCGGGCACCTGTCTAAGCCAGGCACTGACTTTGACACTGGAAACAGAGGAGAATCGGGTAAATGACAACCATAGTGTGAGTAGGGCTGACACAAAGGAAGCATAGAAGTTGAGGGACTTAGCGGAGGCCTAGGCAAGGCTTCCTGGAGGAGGTGATATCAGGCAGAGCAGCCTTTTCTGCACATAAGGTGCTGGATTTTGTTCATGATCAACTGTCTTGGGGTTTGGGACTTAGAGCCCCTTTTTTTTGACTCCAAGGAGTATTTCAGAAATATTTGTCAATAACACCCTTGGGAATTTCACTCTTGCCACACTGGGCAAGGAGGGTTCGGTCCTTGGGGAAGTGACTGCAGATCTGTGCATGTTCTCTGCCTTCTGACAGGAAGAATTGTGTTGTGGGTAAAGCCACCCCAGGCAGGTGGGGGTGAGCAGGTGGGGCAGGAGCTAACGGTCAGAAGCTTAGCCTCACAGGGTTCACTGCATAGGATAGCTGAGGTCAGTCAGGAAATGGGGGACCAGCAACCTACACTTGGAAGAGGCTTGTGCCTTGTCAAAAGGTTCCGCCACAGCCAGTCAGTGAAGCTGAGGGCTTCCTGCATCCCACCCTTCAGCCAAATCCTAAGCATCTCTCCTGTCCGCCCCTTCCCCTATCTCCCCACATACCCCCTACCAACCCCCTCCCCAAAGCCTCTCCACTTTTCACCAAGAAGATTACCATAGCCTCCCAGATAGTTTTTTTATTTGCTTGTTTTTGGGGTGTTTTTGTCTCCAGTCTCAACTTTGGTCAGTTTCACAGTACACTCTCCACATTTTTGTTGATATGTTCTTTCTAATACCCAGGTCAGATCTTGTTCTCCCCAGCTTGCCATCTTCACTAGCTTCCACCGCTTTCAGCGAAAGGCCAGGCTCCTTAGTCCCCTTGATCCAGCCCCTGCCTGTTCTCCAGCCTCCCCTCAACCACCCTCCCTTTCACAATTTCCAGTTTCCTGAAGATGCCACTGCTGACTGTGTCATAACTGGGAACCTTTGTACACGCTGTTCTTCTTGCCTGGAACACACTTCTCTCCATCCCTGCCCCCCAGATAAATTCTTACTCATCCTTCAAAACCCTGCTTGGGTTTCACCTTCTCCCTGACACTTTCCTGTCCGGTCCCCTTGCCTGGGCTTATTCGTTCCTTCCTCGGCACCACCTCTGCAGCTTGTTCTCAACACAATGTTACTTGTATTGCATATTAGGGAACTGAATCTCAGAAAGGGGAAAGGGCTTATGCACACTTTCACGGTAGAATATAGACTCAAATCCAAACAATCCTGATTCCTAGGCAAGTGCCCTATCCACTGCACTCTCAAACAACTAATCACATTTTACACACACACACACACACACACACACACACGCACACACACACACGAAGAGTATTTTGTGGGCTGAAACAGTACCATTGAACATCTGTCCTTAGGTAAATAAGCCCTAATTCTCTAATATTCCTGAGTCATTCCAGGGAGGAGGCTGGGCAATGAGATCTCCTACATCCTCTGAGCTCTGATATTTTATGAAACACAAAATTTTACTATCACAATTAGCACTCATATTTTCCCTCCAGAGTTCACTTCTGTTTTTTGGATGAAGGGAAGGGAACAAGCATTTATTGCATACCTACTACATACCGGGGGAGATGCTTTACATATCTTATCTCATTGAATTCTCATAACAATTTTTGCAAGATGCCTTTTGCTGTCCTCGTTTCATAGGCAAGGAAATTAAAATGTAGACAGGGTAAACTACTAGCCCAGGGTCACACAGCCAGAAAGGAAGGAGCAGAGATTTGAACTGTAGACGGCTGGGGCAGGTGATTGAGGAGGCGCAGGTAGGGTCCCGTCTACCTTCGCCCCCCATCCCCTCCCGCTCCGCCGAGCGTCTCACCCCCATCTTGGAACTCCTCGCGCAGGTAGACCCGGCGCTGCGCTCGTGCCCCCAGCACGCAGGTGGCCAGCAGCAGTGGCCGCAGCGCCAGCCCCTTCATCTCGCGGAGCTCGGGGTCTCCATGCCCAGCCTCGGAGAGCCACTAGCCTAGCCAGGTGCTCCGCTCTGCTGCTGCCTCTGCCCGGGCCCCAGGGCGATGGCTGAGTTCACCTACACCCCGCACCTGACTGTCTCTCATTTGCGGCCTTGGGGGTAATAATGACCGCAGCCAATGACTGGGGACCACGCGCTGAGAGTGCTGGAGGATGGAGGTGGGGGGAAGGCGACCAAGTGTTGAGGGAGCTACAGGGCAGGGTCCCTAGGGAGTGGGGGCATGGCAGGGCCAGCTCAGGCTGGCCTCTGGGGTCCCGCGAGCCTGCTCATTGGTGGTGCAACCTGTTTTGAATTGCTGTCACATGCTTCCTTCCATCATCCCTCTGTCCCTCCATCCTTCCATCCCTCTTTCCTTCTATCCCTGTATCCTTCCTTCCGTCTACCCATCCACCCACAGGGCCTATGCAGGACAATGACAGTGTGATGTCTGTCTAACAGAAACACCCACGGCCTGAGGGGGCCCAGAAGAGGCCTTAAATCAGCATGAGGTCTCAAGGAAGACTTCCTGAAGTGGGTGACAACAAAGGTTAGCCAGGCAGGAAGAAATGGGGAGAGAGGAGCAAAAGGAATACTGTGTGCAAAGGCCCAGAGGAGGGAAAGATTTGTAACTTAATATCACTTCTACAACGACCCAATACCATGCAATCGGTATCATTTCCCTTATTTGAGGCAAGTGAAGCTCAAAGAGGGAAAAAAGCACCAATATTAGTTGATCATCATATTGTGTGCTAAGCACTGTACCAAGAACTTGCCATGCATTATAGCATTTGATCCTCACACTAACCTTACAAGGTCAGTGTTATCTTGTGAGACTTACTTTACGGACTCTGAGAGACAAAATGACTTGCCAAGGTCACATAGAGATGGAACAGGGACTAGAACTCAAGCCTTCTCATTCCAGTGCCTTCACTGCACCTTCATTCAACTATTTATCTGTTCAATATCTATGTATTGACGTCCTACTGTGTGCCAGGCACTGGGCTAGGTACTGAAGATATACAGTGGAGAATAAGGCTGACAAGTCTCCTGCTCTCGTGGGGCTGACTTCCTAGTGGGGTAGACAAAATCATTAAGGAAGCAAACAAATATATAATGATAGGCATTCAAAAAAGCAAAACAAGGTTATGACTTAGAGAGTTGGAGAGAGATGGGGGAAGGCTGATAGGCTGGGAGAAGAGAGGGAAGTCCTCTTCAGGACTGGTACTGGTTGAGATCTGAATGAGAAGCCATGTATTGATCTGGAGACAAGTGTTCCAGGCAGAGGCAACATCAAGGACAATGGCTCAGAGAAGGGGAATAAGTTTGTCTTATTTGAACATTGGAAAGACAACCAATGTGGCTTGAGCAGAGTGAGCAAGGAGGACAATGTCAAGAGGTGAGAAATCAAGAGTTTTAAGTGGGCCTGTAGGCCATGGGAAGAATTTATAACCGGTACAGTGGGAAACCCTTGAAGGGAGTGACATTATTAGTTTTATATTTTAAAAAGATCACTTTGGTTGCTGTGTGCTAAGTAGAGGATGTCAATATATAACCAATTAAGGTTATTGAGTTCACAGTTAAAATATATTAATCTGGAGCTCACAGAAGAGGTCCTGGCTATAAGTGTAAATTTGGGGTCATATAAGTGGTATTTTAGGCCACATAGCTAGATGAGATGGTTTTGAAGAGGGAGGGGAGATTGGCCAAGAATCATGCAAGTACCCCAGCCCGGGAAAACCCCAACCCTGAGAGGTGGGCAGAGAAAATGGAGGCAGCAAAGGAAACCAATGACTGGCTCCTAAAGAAAGGGTTTCAAAGAGCTTCCCTCAGAATTCTAGGTTTTTTACCCATTGGCAGGGCAGTCTTCTCTTTTTTTTTTTTTTAGGATGCGTGAATCTTTTTATTTATTTATTTATTTTACATCTTTATTGGAGTATAATTGCTTTACAATGGTGTGTTATTTTCTGCTTTATAACAAAGTGAATCGGTTATACATATACACATGTTCCCATATCTCTTCCCTCTTGTGTCTCCCTCCCTCCCACCCTCCCTATCCCACCCCTCCAGGTGGTCACAAAGCACCGAGATGATCTCCCTGTGCTGTGCGGCTGCTTCCCACTAGCTATCTACCTTACATTTGGTAGTGTATATATGTCCATGCCTCTCTCTTGCTTTGTCACGGCTTACCCTTCCCCCTCCCCATATTCTCAAGTCCATTCTCTAGTAGGTCTGTGTCTTTATTCCTGTCTTACCCCTAGGTTCTTCATGGCATTTTTTTTTCTTAAATTCCATATATATGTGTTAGCATACGGTATTTGTCTTTATCTTTCTGACTTACTTCACTCTGTATGACAGACTCTAGGTCTATCCACCTCATTACAAATAGCTCAATTTCGTTTCTTTTTATGGCTGAGTAATATTCCATTGTATATATGTGCCACATCTTCTTTATCCATTCATCCGATGATGGACACTTAGGTTGTTTCTGTCTCCGGGCTATTGTAATTAGAGCAGGGCTGTCTTCTCTTAAAGGGAGTGCCAGAATTGCAATTCAACGAATATTTCCTGATCACCTGCTGTGGGCAGGATGCTGCACCAAAGGGGAGACAAAGGCAGAGAGGACCCAGTCCTTGGCCTCCAGGAATTCTTGAGCTCCCTGGAGAGATAGACCGTTAGGCAACTCACTTGGAATGTGGAAGCCTGAGTATGGTGCCCTAAGAAAGACAAGAATGGGAATTCCCTGGTGGTCCAGTGGTTAGGACTTGGTGCTTTCACTGCCAGGGGCCTGGGTTCAATCCCTGCTCAGGAAATTAAGGTCCCACAAGTCATGTGGGCACACACACACACAGACACACAGACACACAGACACACACACAGACACAGACACACACGCACACACACACACACACACACACACACACACGAAAGACAAGAACAGCAGGAGCACAGGGGCACAGAGTCGTAAAGATGTGCCAGACAGCGTCCAATGGCTTTACTTGCATCATCTCCTGCAATCCTTGTAAAACAATAACTACTGTTGTCTCCACTTTACAGAAGAAGGAACTGAGTCTTAAAGATGGTGGGCAACTTGCCCAAGGATACACAGTTGACAGGTTGTAAAGCCTAGATACACAGCCAGGTCTGCCTCACTTTAGAGCTCAATGCTTAATCACTCTTAAAATTTTTTTAAATTGTCTGATCGGGCTGGAGCATAAGGTTCCTGGGAAGATGGAGGGTCCAGAGAACAAAAAGGTGGGAAGGGCCAAATTCAAGGTCCAGGCCTTGAATGCCAGCAGGAGCTTGGATTTGGTTCTTCTGGCCAGGGTTTTCCAACCTCAACACTAGTGACATTTTGGGCCAGATAATTCTTTGCTGTGGGGCGTCTCTCCTTTGCATCATAGGATATTTAGCAGCATCCCTGGCTTTTACTCATTAGATACCGCTAGCACTCTCCACTCCCCCACAAATGTGGGAATTAAAAATAGCTCCAGACATTGCCAAATGTCCCTCTGGGGGCTGTGTGCAAAACTGGTCTACAGTTGAGAATTGCTGCTCTAGGCACTGGTGGGGTTCAGGGTTTTGAAAGGAAAGTGAGATGATAAGCATTAGGAGTGCTCCCTTAACACTAATAACCTCTACCTTTGTTATACTCAAAATGTGAGAAATTGTATTATGTTTCAATTCTGATAAATTGGAATCACCCGTACTATTTTGGTAACATTCCCACAGGCTCTGTTCATTTTTTGTGAAACAAGTAGATTAAGTTAAACATGTGTTCCTCAGAGGCACTGTAGCTTCTTTGTTGTTATATTCTCGGTTCCTAACAGACTGAATGTTAAATGAATGGACGAATTTAAATTTTTTTATTATATACATAATTATATTTATCTTTAGGACATCATGCTGACATCAGAGATTTGTCAGAGGTCCAATATATAGTATAAGATAAGCATCTTTGTTTGCAAGGAAAGAAAAATGTGTGTTTTAATCTTTTGACTCCAAGATTCTACAAATTGATAAAATGCATAGGCTTCATTTACAGGTTTATTCTCCAGATGGGTAGGCCCACATGATTTTTGCAGCATTCACAGAGTTTTCTTCAATCTGTAAGAATTTACTGTTCATTGTTCACTGTATAAAGCTATTTGGGGTGACTTAATACAATTTAATTCAGCATTTATTGAGCTACCCCTAGGAACCAGGTACCAGGAGAGGAATGAAGGCACAGTTTCTACCCTCTAGATGCATCTAATCAAATGGGATGTCAGGCTTACCAGGGCCTGCCTGACTTTGTTCTGTCCATTACCTGCAGTGTGACTTTTGGCCAGTCAGGGCCATATTATGACTTTTGTAGGCCCTAGGCACTTTTGTCCTCATGGGCCCCAACCTCCATTAAGAAAAAAAAGTATTTAAATATATGTGCATCGCTGCATGGCATAAAGACAAATATAATTCAGGCTGGATTCATTATTATATATTCATTATTATTATATTCATTTTAAAATTCTGATTTAAAAAGAAATTAATGTTAAAACATTTTCTTGGGCCCTGAATACTATGTCTACTCTGCCTGAAGTATAAGTTGGCTCTGGGGCCAATTACTGACCTCACCTAGTTCTCATTTCCTTCTCTTTAAAATTCTAATTTTGAAGGGTCGTTGTGAGGTTTACTTGAGATACTTAGAAGCTACATGAGGGCAGAAACCAAGTCTGATTTGTTCTCCATTGTATACCTAGAGCACTTGACAAAGAGTAAGCACTCAGTAATATGAATGTGAAATTATCCTCACAGTGCCAGAATACAGTGAACACTTGACAACTATCAGATTTCTCCCACCAGATGTCCTAGAGAACAGTTCAGAGCATACATAATAAATACCAGAAAGCTGGAATCCATGGTACAGACTCTGACTGTAACAGAAATTTGGGTCAGGAAGGATTGTGTGGCTCTGTCAGTTCACATGCTTTTTAATCTTATTTGTCAGTACATACATGCCCTGGGTCCACTTAATTACATTCATAACCCAATCTATCATTAACTGTATAGATAGGGGAGTGTTGAAAATCATTAATTTTCTACTCCCGTATGGTGCGTTTATGCACCATTAACTTGTTTGTGCAAGGAGTTGTACCAGTATTGCTGTGTATCTCCAAATCCTCTGCAGATTTAATTACAAAGCTACGGAGTGAATGCAAAAATTATGCATCAAGGCCCATGTTTTGGAAATCACTGTGTAGTCTTGGGAATTAGATAGGAGGTGAGATCTTTGTAATTGATATGCTTCCACTTAAGGGTTGGAACCCTGTGAACCTGTGAGAACTTTTTTCTGTCTAAAGACAGTGTGTCTGCAGTTCTGCAGGGCTAGCTGGAAGTTTAAACACTAAACAATAGATATCAGAAGGAAAAGAACTTTGCAAACGGTATTCAGTCTGGCCCAGGTCTCCCTCTCTAGCCCCATCTCCCACCACGGGTTCACTGGTTTACCTCACCCTACCCCACCTGGAAGGATATGCCATTCCCCAAATGCACCATACATAGTCTCAAAACATTATGTCTTTACCTATACTGTTCTCTTTGCTTGGAATATTCTTCCCCTCTTCATTCTGGGAAACCCCAGAGAGAGTACCTATTCCTATTAGCTAATCTACTAGTGTTTGTTTCTCCTCCCTGAGTAAGAAAGCAAAGTTTTCATGTTGATAAGCTCAGCTCAAATGCTATTTCCTTTGGAAGCCTTCCTACCTTCCCTAGAAAGAAAGGAAAAAAAGGAACGCACTTGGGTGTTGGACACCAGTTATGTAGAAGTACTATGCTGGATTCTTTGCATTTATCATCTTATTTAATCCTCAGGGCAATTCTGTGTGGGAGGTATTCTTATTCTCAGTTCTCAGAATCTGAGGTCTAAAGGTTGAGTATCTTGGCCAAAGTCCCATGCTAGTAAAGGGTGGAGGTTGCACTGGAATTCAGTTCTGTCACTGTCTCTCTCAGGTAAATAGTTACATTACTGGAGCTTTCAAAGTCTTCCATCATACCCCTCCCCTAACACATCTCATTGTATGATTATTTATATACCATCATAATCTGTCTCCTTCACTAAACTCTTGAATGAGAGACCAAATCTTACTTCTCTCTGTATCCCGAATGTGTGGCACATTGACTGGCATACAGTGGGTACTCAAAACATGTTGATGGAATGAGGTGAATAATAACAAAGCACTTGGCAGTCTGCAAACCATTTTCAAATATATGACTTCATTTAATTATAAATAAGCATAAGATAAAGTCTCTGCCTTTGAAAGCTAGCAATATAAATGATAAAAGCCATATGCAGGTGTAAAAGATAATGAACAAACAGTATTAGGAATAACAACATTGTATACCTATACAAAAAATGTCAACTGAGGCCAAGGAGAATGAGGACTAAGAAAAAGATTTTAGACTTGGAGAGAAAAACCATCTTAGAGCTCCATTTGGGGGACATGGTAAGACATTTTTAATACCTTGTCTTATTTCATCTTCACAAAACCCCAGTGAAGTGATATTGCCCCTATTTCCCAGAAAGGGAACAAAGTTTCTTTGTTTGAGAGGTTAAGTGTTTTGCCCAAGATCACACAGCTGGTTTATAGCAGAGCCTGTTCTATCTCCCAGTCTCTAAAAGCTCTCTGTCTTTTCTTTTTTCTTTTCTTTTCCTTTCTTTTCTTTCCTTTCCTTTCCTTTTCCTTTTTAATGACAGCTGGATTATTCTGTGCCAATATTTTAGGGGGTACTAATAATTTGTATGTTACTTTCACAGGTAACAAAAACATTTTAGCAGGGGTCTTCTGGCTAAACATTGTGGTGTAGTAGAATGTTTAGTTGTAGTAGTATGTTTCTTGGTTTGGGTTGGAATCCAAGTAACTTATTTAGGATGTGATGGCAGGAAACCTGGGTGGGAGTAGGGTAGTGAGACAGGGGAGTGAAGAAAGCCAAAAATATATACATTATCAAGCTAGTTACCATGGTAGCCCACTGGAGCTCAATTATGCTGGGGGACTCTGGGACACAGTATAAGACACATTTAGGGTGTCTCAATGGAGGGGTGAGGAAGCTGAGGTATTATCCACCAACTTGCCATCCATAATTGAGTTAAAAACTGCTTCTTGTGACATTAAATCTCTGAAATGCCTAGCTTGCTCTGCCCATAGGCCAAGTGTGTTCTCTGGACAGAAAAAAAAAAAAAAGTAAAACCTTCAGGCAGAGCTGCAAGTATTCCCTGTAAGTGGCTTTCAGTGTGTAGACGTGAATGCCAAGAAAAAATGGACAAGAAACCATTAGCATCTACTACAAAATGTAATGGGATACAAATCTTGCCTCTACCACTTCATTCTACATTCGAAAGAAATTCATTAAGTAGTTATTGTAAGTCCATCATACACTAGGTCAGGGATCAGCAACCTATGGTTCAAAGGCAAATCTGTCCTGCTACTTATTTTTGTAAATAAAGTATTATTGTAACACAGCCATGCCCATTCATTTATGCTTTTGCCCTACAATGGCAGAGTTAAGTAGTTGTGATAGAGAATGTCTGGTCTGCAAAGCCTAAAATATTTACTACCTGGCACTTTACAGAAAATGTTTGCCAACTCCTGGGCTAGGTACTTTGGATACTGAGATGAACAAAATAAAAAACTCCTGCCCTTAGAGAGTTTCTAATCTAATGAAAAAGGCAGATGCGTAAACCAATAAATGCAAGAAAGTGTTACAAGTGGTATAGTAGCCATTCAAATGAGGGAATGATAATCTAACTAGTTGTGGGAGAAATCAAGAACATCTTCATAGGTGGAGGGGGCGGGGTAGTCTTAAAAAAAAAAGGAAATCTTTGTAAAAGACATGACAGACACTTTAGCAGAAACCCTAAAATGAGTGGGTAGTTTTTAGACAAACACAGAGGAGGAAGGACATTTAACACAGAGGGGGCAGAAATAGCAAAGATGTCACACAGATCAACAATGAGATGAATTTAGGAAACTAGTGTCATATTTGGACATGGGGAGAGGAGTGACTCTAAGAGTAAGACTGAAAAGTAAGGAATTAAATTTTATCTTTTCTTTAGAAATATGAATGGCTCCCACAGTTAGTGTGAAGGCCAGGCTGAAGGGAGCAATAGCGGAGTTGATAACTCCAAGCTATGATAGTGATCCAAGCATGAAATGGTGCAGGCTTGAACCAAGGTGGTAGCAGTGGACATGGAAAGGAAAGGCCATCTGTTTCCTGTGCAGACTGATACACTCTACCCTGTCAATAGACTGGCTTATGTGTCTCCCCTGTGCTCCCATAGCACCCTTCCTCACCACTGGTTTAGCATGAATTGTCCTCTGCAGCAACACATTGTGTTCCTTGAGGACAGGAACCATGCATGACTGATCTCTGTCCTCGGCATTCGGTCCAGGGCTTGACTCAGAACTGGTGCTAGGGAAGGCTACTTCCTGAAAAAAGTGAATGAATACACTGCAAATTTTTGGCTGCAGTGACTTGTCTCCAAGTTTGCAGTTGACATGTCGTGTCAGCTCATGTGGAGACCTAGACAGATAGAGAATGAGGAATTCTGCAGGGCTCCTGATTGGGGTAGAAGGCTGTTCTGGCAGGACCTGATAGGATATCACTGCTTGAACTGTGATGCTGGTTTATTCCAGCTCCTCAAGAAGGCAGGCATATTATGATTATAGATGACAAATACCTGGAAAATTCAGAGCTGGCATAAAAAATACCTGGTATTTTTTATTGTAATCTTTTTTTACTCCTTCACAAAATGGCATTTTTTCTCATTATAAATACAATGTTACTTGTAGAAAATTTGGAAAAGACAAAAGAATTATAAAGAAAAAAATAGTCAACCACAATCCCACAAACTGACTACAGATGTTTTTCTGTATATCCTTTTTTTTTTTTAAATAAAAAAATTTATTTATTTATTTTTGGCTGCGTTGGGCCTTCGCTGCTGCGTGCGGGCTTTCTCTAGTTGCGGCAAACGGGGTTACTCTTCATTGCAGTGTGCGGGCTTCTCATTGCAGTGGCTTCTCTTGTTGCGGAGCATGAGCTCTAGGCTTACGGACTTCAGTAGTTGTGGCACACGGGCTCAGTAGTTGTGGCTCGCAGGCTCTAGAGTGCAGGCTCAGTAGTTGTGGCGCACGGGTTTAGTTGCTCCGAGGCATGTGGAATCTTCCCGGACCAGGGCTCAAACCCATGTCCCCTGCATTGGCAGGCAGATTCTTAACCACTGTGCCACCAGGGAAGTCCCTGTATATCCTTATAGTCTTCTGGGAAGATATGCACATTTTTAATAAAATTAGAATCATACTATATATATAATCTTAACATCTTTATTGGAGTATAATTGCTTTACAACATTGTGTTAGCTTCTGCTGTATAACAAAGTGAATCAGCTATATGTATACATATCTTCCCATATCCCCTCCCTCTTGTGTCTCCCTCCCACCCTCCCTATCCCACCCCTCTAGGTGGTCACAGAGCACCGAGCTGATCTCCCTGTGCTATGCAGCTTCTTCCCACTAGCTGTCTATTTTACATTTAGTAGTGTATATATGTCCATGCCACTCTCACTTCATCCCAGCTTACCCTTCCCCACCCCCTGCTGTGTCCTCAAATCCATTCTCTACATCTACATCTTTATTCCTGTCCTGCCCCTAGGTCCATCAGAACCATTTTTTTTTAGATTCCATATATATGTGTTAGCATATGTTATTTGTTTTTCTCTTTCTGACTTACTTCACTCTGTATGACAGACTCTAGGTCCATCCACCTCACTACAAATAACTCAATTTTGTTTTTTATGGCTGAGTAATATTCTATTGTATATATGTGCCACATCTTCTTTATCCATTCATCTGTCAATGGACACTTGGGTAGCTTCCATGTCCTGCCTATTGTAAATAGTGCTGCAATGAACATTGTGGTATATGTCTCTTTTTGAATTATGGTTTTCTCAGGGTATGGAGAACAGTATGGAGGTTCCTTAAAAAACTAAAAATAGAACTACTGTATGACCCATATATATATATATATATATATAATTTTTAACCATTTTATACATATGTATGATTTTGTATTATAATTTTTTCATTTATCATTATATCTCAATTTTTAACGACTGTACTTCAGCCCATCATACAGATCTATTATAACTTACTTAATATTTTCCATATTGTTGGGCATATAGGCTGTTTTCAGGGTTTCAGTACTACAAACAAGATCCTTGCACATAAATCTCTGATTATTTCCTTACCAATAAATTCCCAGAAGTTCTTGACATTGTATTGCTGCAGCAACTGAAGAAAATCCATGCTGGTCATGTGAAGGGATATCATAGTTAACTGATATCCACAAATAATTTATAAAACTCAACCTAGCCTCTTTAGTCTTTTGCTTAGGCCCCTGGGAAAGTTTGGGAATCACAGAGGAGTCTCCTTTTATCATTGTTGTCATTGAGCAACTTCCTTCACTAAGGTCCTGGTCCCTGAACTTCCGTGGTGGTGCAGTGGTTAAGAATCCGCCTGCCAATGCAGGGGACAAGGGTTCAATCCCTGGTCCGGGAAGATCCCACATGCTGCGGAGCAACTAACCCCATGCGCCACAACTACTGAACCTGTGCTCTAGAACCCGTGAGCCACAACTACTGAGCCTGCGTGCCAGAACTACTGAAGCCTGCACACCTAGAGCCCATGCTCCGCAACAAGAGAAGCCACCACAATGAGAAGCCCGCGGACCACAATGAAGAGTGGCCCCTGCTCAACGCAACTAGAGAAAGCCCATGTGCAGCAATGAAGACCAAATGCAGTCAAAAAAAAAAAAAAAAAAAAAAGTCCTGGTCCCTGTCCCACAGCTTTCGTCTCAGCTTCAACCCCTGTCATCAAATGGGTAATTTCAACTTCCATGTAAATGAACTTTCCAGCATCATGGCCTCACAATTCCTTGACTTCTATACCTCTCCACACACTTCAACTCTCCACTCCTGTGGCTATATCCTTACCCTTCTATTACCTGGAACAGTTCCACAGCTGAAACCTGAAACTCCTCTGATTATAAGCTTCTTTCCTCTAAACTCTCTTAATCCCACTAAACCTCTCAAACCTCAGAGGAGATCCTCTAGACTCCTTTCTCCTAATGTATCCTCCTTTTCTGCCACAATCAGCCTAAGATCTCATGACCTCTCAACTTGTACTCAACCAATACTCTCAACTCCTTTCTTCCCAGTCCTTTTGCCATACCTACCCTCTAAATCCCCTCAACCTTGGATAATTCCAATTATGTGCCTCCTCTGTTCTTACAGTCAATTTACTAAGAATTGCTGGGAACAAAAAAAGTCCCGCAATCAGATAAATGAGTGCTGCTGATAGTTTGTATCCTTAAACTCAGCTAGGCTCTCATTGCTACTTGCAAGTTCTTTTTCATTTCACGGGGCTCTGCCCTCTCGCCTTTCATACTACATCATCTTCTCAAAGTTCACTATCTAGTCTACTCCCTGTCTCCCCACCTCATTTTCCCCTCTATCTGCCAATAACATTATAAATGGAGTCTACAGGTGAGGAGGTGTCTTCATTTCTTGCATATGACCTTGAAAAAGTCTTCCTTAGCCTTGCCTTCCCCAAACCGTCTCATCCTTTCTCTAGTCTAATTGTTCATTCTCAATCTTTTTTCTTGGCTTCTCTCTCTCTTTTTCTTTTCCCCTTCTTTAAATGTTGCTGTCCTCCAGGGTTCCCTCCTGAACCATACCCTCTGTACACATTCCCTGGGTGATTTCAGTGCTTCCCATGCCTTCTCTGTTTTTTTTTTTCTAATTTTTAATTCATTATTATTTTGGCCACACCAAGAGGTTTGTGGGATCTTAGTTCCCTGACCAGGGACTGAACCTGGGCCCTCGGTAGTGAAAGGGCCAAGTCCTAACCACTGGACCGCCAGGGAATTCCCTTTAGCTACCATCTCTGGATTAAAACTCTCAAATGTATAATTCTAGCTCAGGTTTATTTCCTGAGCTCCAAAGTTGTATATCCACTTGCCTGCTGAACACCTATTTCTACCTTGATGTGCCACATACATCAAATTCAACATGTCCAACATTACATTTATCTGTGTTTCCCCAAACCAACACCTTTTCCAGTGTTCCTAGACTAGAAATCTGGAGTCCACCTTGATTCCTCCCTTTCTCTAATCCCTTAACATTTCTCCTCTCCATCATCTTCCTTTTCATCTCTTCTGTTCCTGCTTTCATCTAGTCTTCGTCCTCTCTCCTCTAGACTTTTACAGACTGTGGGCTTCTTGACTCCAGCATGGCATCCATCCTGGTCCCAGCAGATAGAGTTGTCCTCCTAAAACATGTCCTGACAGTGTTGCATACATGATCACAATATATTGTGTATGAACTCATTAAGGACATTGTGAGATAACTGCTATCTGTATTCGAGGAGTGTGTAATCTGCTATGGGACATAGTAAAGGGTGAGATTAGTTCTGTCTGGCTGTTGGCATAGGGTGGGTGTCCAAAGAAGCCCTCAAAGAGGAATTGACATTCAAATTGAGACTTGCATTATCAGTAAAAATTTCCCCAGGCAGAGAAAAAAGGAAAGATCATTCCAGGAAAGAGGAATACAGTTGACCCTTGAACAGCGAGGGTTTGAACTGTGCAAGTCCACTTATACCTGGATTTTTTTTCAATAGACTACTACAATACTATCCGAAGCATGGTTGGTTGAAGCTACAGATGGGGAAATCTTGGATACAGAGTGCCAACTCTAAAGTTACACAAAGATTTTCCACTCTGCCTAGGGTGGGTGCCCCTGACCCTGCATGGTTCAAGGGTCAACGGCAACAAGAGAAAAGCAAGGAGCTCAGTTCAAATCAGTTTTACAAACATTCAGTGTGGGCTGCTGTGTCCCAGGCAGTGTTCTCAACATTGGGGATATACAGGTGAATAAGTCCCTGACCTCAAGGAGATTATAGTCTTGAGAAGCTACTTTTTCCTCAACATTTATTGAGGAAGGAGGCCCAAGAGATTTAGCCTCTTAATCTCTATTAACTCCTCTAAACCAACTCAAATAAATACAAATTATAAGTAAAAACTGTTTCCAACAAACCAGCTTCCCTTGTCTCCCCTCACCTTTTATCCAGATTGCCTGGTGCTACTAAGTGGCTTCCACTGTTTCATTATTGTCCATGTCAGGCCCTGAGCTAAGTTGAGGATGCACGTATGACCAAGACTTCAAAGAACCCACTATCAAGAGTGGTGTTGGGGGGCATTCAGTCTCTGTGGACCACACAATAATTGACGCTATAAGGCGTCCCAGACTCTCTGTTAGAAATTTGTCCAGAGAATAGGTGGGGCACAAGGGAATGAGGGGTCAATTCCATCTGGGGGGGGGAGGATGTTTGTGAAATGTTTAAAGCCCAGGGTAGCCGTAATGTGCGTCTCCAAGGGGACATTAGAAAGGGAGGGCAAAAGATGAATGCATTCCTCCTTTTCTCTCCTTAGAACACTTACAGAGTCTAGATGTCCTAAAATATTTTCTCTCCCTTCCCCAGCTAGCTTCTGCCTCAAAATCATAGCTGCATTTTCCTAAACGTGATATTTCACTTTCTTGCTCTCTGGCTGGAGGAAAGGGTGGGAAAGAACTGAGATTTGTTTGTTGGCAAAATAGGCTGTCTTATTTTGTTTTTCCTATATTTAAAGTCAATCTTCTGTTTCCTCTACAATCAGCAAAGAATGGCCAAGTTTTTGTAGGTTTCTGTGTTTTCCGTTAAGAAGGCAGCATTTTGTAAATGTTTTATTTGATGTCCAACAAATGCCAATTAAGAAACATGACAACAACAACAATAATAAAAAGCAGTTGGTGGGAAGTTTAGGAAGAGAAGGCAACAAACCAGCAGCAACAGAATGCATTTTGAGACAATTTGTACCGCCAATCTTGGCTGTGGAAATGTTGGAAATCATTTTTTCTAGAAACTTAAAAAAAAATTACATTTCAAAACAGCTGTGTAGAGGAAGGTAACTTCATATTGAGAAACGCCATTTTTGTTCTTCCTTAAAAAAAAAAAACTTGATTACTTAAATAATTATTCAGTTGTGCAAATTTGAAAACTTGATCTTATCTCTCCCTCCCTTTATTCCCTCTTCATCTAATTTGATTGTTTAGTGGGTTTTAAAATCTCATTTCCAAAATGTTTCTCAGTAAATATGCAGTACAGTATCTTTCCCATTCTCCATCCCTCCTGTCATTGTTCCCATTGTTCACGTTTAGACTATTTCTACTACTTGCTTAGCTTTTTAAAAGTTTGTCTTCTTGTTTCCAGTCTTACCCATCTCTGATTTGTTGTCAGTTTTCTGTCTGTTTGTTTTTTTGCGGTACGCGGGCCTCTCACTGTTGTGGCCTCTCCTGTTGCGGAGCACAGGCTCCGGACGCGCAGGCTCATTGGCCATGGCTCACGGGCCCAGCCGCTCCACGGCATGTGGGATCTTCCCGGACCGCGGCACGAACCCGTGTCCCCTGCATCGGCAGGCGGACTCTCAGCCACTGCGCCACCAGGGAAGCCCTGTTGTCAGTTTTGCTACCAAAATGATCCTTTTTTTTTTTTTTGGCCATGTGGCACGCGGGATCTTAGTTACCTGAGCAGGGATCGAACCCTGCAGTGGAAGCGCGGAGTCCTAAGCACTGGACCGCCAGGGAAGTTCCTGATCTTTTAAAAATCACATCTTTAGTTTAACATTTATTGATATTCTAAGTGGCAGGATAAATTACCTGTCCTTGGTAACCGTATGATGTTTAACGGTAAACATCATCTCTACCTTCTGATTCTGAGTCTGATCCTCATTTCCTGCTCTGCTTCAGCTTCCACCTCATTCCAAGAGAGGCCAGTCACTGAGGAATGTGGGAATGAGAGCTGCCGTGTCTCCACCATGTTTAATTTTAGCTGATGATCTAAAGCATGTAGTTTGACACTTGGTGTAGAATGTAGAAAAAGTGCTGTGCAATTGGACATGGTCTTAGGAGTCAAGAACTGCCGTTGCTCCTGGCTCTTCCTGACAACCTATGTTTTGACATTTGAAGTTACGTAGAGCCTGTTGATGCCTCCGTGAGCCTGATAAAAGTTAAAGCTGATTTAGAAGTTGAAGATGCTGCCTGTGTCAAGTCCAAGACCTTTATTTACACATAGACAATGCAAATATAGCTTGCAGCTGGGGTTGAATGGATGTGGGGTAAAAAAAACCCTAGATTCTAATTCTGGTTCTGTTTATTAGCTGTGTGATCTCGGGCAAGCCATTTAATAACTATGTGTCCCAACATCCTCATCTGTAAAATGGGTGTAATAACACAAATCTTAAAGGATTGATGTTGGAATTAAAGGAGAAAATGTAGGTGATGGTTCTTAGCACAGAACTTGGAACTTAGTAAGTCAGTTTTTGGGTTTTTTTGTTTTGTTTTTGGTTTTCTTGGTCACGCTGCGTGGCATGTGGGATCTTAGTTCCCCGACCAGGGATCGAACCTGCATCTCCTGCATTGGAAGCACAGAGTCTTAACCACCGGACCGACAGGGAAGTCCCAGTAAGTTAGTTTTAATAGAATACATAATTCAGATCAAACAACAAATTTTAAATACTTCTGTGTGCCAGGCATTGGGCTAGTTTCTAGGGCCACAGAGATTAATATGATCTGGTTTCTGCTCTTAAGAAGCCAATGGAGGAGTAGTAACTGACACTTTGTAATTCTTTTAACTCAGTCTGAATAATAATATTTCAAGATCCTAACACTTTGTTTATGCCAAAAGACATCAGCAACATGAGGTTTTCTGCTGAATAATGTTTCTGGAATATTAAGTTTCTACGAGAACTGTGTAGTGTCTTTTGGTGAGGCCATGTAGCATAACAAAAAGATAGACATGTGTTTACATTGGACTCAGATACTCACCAATTAATACTAATAGGTACCTGGGCAAGTTGGTTAATCTCTTTGAAACTCATTTTCCTTATTTGTAAAATATGGAAACTAACACATTCATAGGGTTATTGTGATGATTAAATGTGATAAGATATATAACACTCCTGGCACAGTTCAAGGCACAGTCCCTGACACAAGGTAGATAATAAATGGTGGAATTAGTGAGAAAAAAATATATATCCAAAAGGAAAAGAGAGTAGCTTTGTATTACACTCGGTTGCATGGATGTTTCATGCCCTTGGTTAGCTACTGGATAGGAACTTTGTCTCTTCATCTTTAGCTTTCTTGAAGGTGCTAAACATGTGCCTTGTTTTCAACAAACCGTTGAACTGTAAAATCTAAGAAAGAGGCTATCCCAAAGAAAAGGAAGGAAGGGGGAAACTGGAAGGTAGTTTTTATTGGCTGCTATCCCCTTCAGATATATTCTTATTTACTACTTAAATTAGATAGAGGTGATTACCTTCATGCTTACAGAAGAGGAATTTCAGTCCTACAAAGGCTTACCTAAGACCCCACAGCCAAAATAGCAGAGCCAGGGTAACTCATCCTCCTGTTCTCACTTCCTTCCTTACCTAAACTAGGTTTCATAGTACATAATCATAATCACACCCCTGGATATCATTATGAACTTAATTGTCCTCTCCCTTCACTTTGCTCACTTGGATAAATCCAGCTCTCTACATACTCTGAGCTTACTCCTGAACAGCATGACATTGCTGAAGAAAAGCTGATATCCCTGTTGACTGGTCTCACTTTAAATTCATGATCATAAATCTTTTTAAAAAATATTTATTTAGTTATTTATTTATTTAGGCTGTGCCAGGTCTTAGTTGCAGCACACAGGATCTTCATTGCGTCATGAGGACTCCTTAGTTACAGCATCAGACACTTAGTTGCAGCATGCATGTGGGATCTAGTTCCCCAAGCAGGGATTGAACTCAGGCTCCCTGCGTTGGGAACACAAATTCTCACCCACTGGACCACCAGGGAAGTCCCCATGACCATAAATCTTAAATGGGTATGCAACACTGCCCAGCAATCCTACTCCACTTCTATTGTTTTCTCACTCTTTGAAATGACACTTTCAAGCCATCCCCTCTTTTTTCATGCCACATTTTCTTCAGAAAATTCTAAAAACTAACATATATTGAGCGTTCAGTATCTACCAGGTACTGTTCTAAGGTCTTTACATGTGTGAGTTCATTTAATCCTGAAGACAACTTTTTATTATCAACATTTTAAAGATGGAGAAACTGAGGCACGGAGAAGTTAGAAAACTTGCCTAATATCATATAGCTACTAACTAATGGGCCTGAGGATTCAAACCTAGGTACTGTGGCATTAGAGTCCACATTCCTACCACTAAGCTTTGAGCCTCTCCTCAACTAAAAGCAGATAGAAGCTTATTTATTTCTCTACCACCAAACTACCAATCCATGGCATTTGAACCCATACTCACTGCTCTCCCATACTTATTACTATGGATGAAGTATAGCTCCTGGTTTTACTGGTGAATTTCACCAAACATTCAAAGAAAAATTAATGCCAATCCTTCTCAACCCTTCAAAAAAACCAAACAGAAGTGAACACTCCAAGACTCATTTTACAAGGCCAGCACTATCTTGATATCAAAGCCAGACACAGACATTACATGAAAACAAACAAACAAAAAAACTTTAGGCCAATATCCCTCTGAATATAGAAGCAAAAATTCTCAACAAGATACTAGCAGATCAAATTCAACCGCACATCAAAACAATCATACACAGCAATTAAGTGAGATTCATTTTGGGGGTGCAAGGATGGTTCAACAAGCAAATTAATAAACATGACACATCACATTAATAAAATGAAAAGGAAAAATTATATGATCATCACAATAAATGTAGAAAAAGCATTTGGCAAAGTTCAACATCCATTCATGATTAAGACTCTCAACAAATTCGGTATGGAAGGAATATACTGCAATGTCATAAAGGCCATGTATGACAAACCCACAGCTAACATCATACTAAATGGTGAAAGCTTGAAAGCTTTTACTCAAAGATCAGGAATAAGACAAGGGTGTGCACTCTCACCACTCCTATTCAACATAGTACTGGAAGTCCTAGCCAGAGAAATCGGACAAGAAAAAGAAATAAAAGACATACAAATCAGAAAGGAAGAAGTAAAATTTTCTCCATTTGCAGATGACATGATTTTATATACAGAAAATCCTAAAGACTCCACAAAATAAAGTTAGATCTAATTGCCAAATTCAGTAAAGTTACAGGATACAATCAATATACAAAAATCAGTAGTGTTTCCATACACTAACAATAAATTATCTGAAAAAAAATGTAAAAATGACAATCCCATTTACAATAGCGTTATCAAACCAAGTTTTTTTGCCTGACCTGCAGGAAGCCAAACTGAGACATGGAGCTTTGCAGTACAGAAAGGGTTTATTCAGGAGAAAGCCAAACGAGGAGTCAGGAGAACAAATTTCAGATCTGTCTCCCCAGGGGTGACAGGCCTGTGATATTTATGGGATAAAAAGCAGGGTGGTTTTCAGTGTGGGGAAATGTGATTGGAGGTAGGGAAAAGGTGAGGTATTCAGTGTTCTGAGCAGGTCCAGTTTTAGGGTCAGTGGTGCCCACTAGTCCTAGCCAGTCTGAACTGAGCAGGAGCCGACTCCAAATTTCTGGAAAACAACTTAAGCTCCTGTTATTGTAGTGACCCATATGTCAGAAGGTTATCTGTAGGCATGGTTAAGAAGTACAGTGATATATTACCTAGGCTATGTGAAGCTTGGAGGGTATGCAGTTAGAGAAAGGAAAAAAAAAATCAAACAAACTGACAGCAGACTTAATCAGTAAAGGCAGGTTACAAACAGTGGGGTTACTAACAAGTTGTTTCCTTATCTGCTGTTCTGTAAGACACAATCAAGGATTTCTGTTTAGGCTCCAGCTTCTGTTAACCCTATGGGACACAGTTTCAACAGAAACAAAAAACAATAAAATATTTAGGAATAAATCTAACCAAGGAGGTGAAAGATCGGTACACTGCAAACTAAAAAATATTAATGAAAGAAATTGAAGAAGGCACAGATAAATGGAAAGCTATTTCATGTTCATGAACTGGAAGAATTAATATTGTTAAAATGTTCATACTACCCAAAGCCACTTATAGATTCAATGCAATCTCTCTCAAGATTCCAGTGGCATTTTTTACAGAAATAGAAAAAAAAAATCCTGAAATTCATTTGGAACCACAAAAGAGTCTGCTTAGCTAAAGCAATCCTGAGAAAGAATAACATAGCTGGAGGCATCCCACTTTCTGATTTCAAACTATATTACAAAGATATAGTAATCAAAACAGTATGACACTGCCATTAAAAACATATATAGATCAGTGGAACAGAATCAAGAGCCCAGAAATAAACCCATGCATATACAGTCAACTAATATTTGACATGGGAGCCAAGAATGCTCATTCAGTGGGGGAAAGGTAGTCTTTGCAATAAATGGTGCTGGGAAAATTCATATGAAGAAGAATAAAACTAGACCCTTATTTTAAACCACTCACAACAATTAACTCAAAATGGATTAAAGACTTAATTGTAAGACCTAAAACCATAAGACTTCTAGAAGAAAACAGGGGAAAGTTTCTTGAAATAGGTCTGGTCAATGATTTCTTTGGACATGACACTTAAAGCACACAGCAGCAAAAGCAAAAATAAACAAGTGGGACTACATCAAACTAAAAGTTGGTCAAAAGATTAAAACTTCTGGTTATGAGATATATAAGTTCTGGGAATGTAGTGTAAAGCATGGTGACTATAGTTAACTATACTGTATTGTATATTTGAGAGTTGCTAAGAGAGTAGATCTTAAAAGTTCTCATCACATGAAAAAAAATTATGGGGTGAGGTGATGGATGTTAACTAAATGTAGTATGGTAATCATTTCACAATATACATATATATCAAGTCATGTACATCTTAAACTTACACAATGTTATATGTCAATTATATCTCAATAAAACTGAGAAAAAAGATATCAAGCAGATCAAGCATAATAAATTTGATCTTACTTTAGCTCTTCACCCAATTTGATTAGCTAGCAAGTAGGTTCTCTGTTTAGCTCCCTCAGTGATATTCTTTCTCCTAGAGCTTCTGTTATCAGCAAAGAGGAGGGATTCACAGCACAGTACCTGAATATACAAAATACTTTTAAGTGCAAAAAATTAAAAAATTAAAGACAAAGAAAACCTCTCCCTTGATCTCACAGCCACTTTTAGCTAATGCCCTGCTTCTTAGTTCCCTTTTTCTTACCCTTCACATCTTAATTTAAATGCCATTTCCTGAGGCACCACTCACAGCCACCTAATATAAAGTAGCTACCCATTGGCTCCCTATTACCCCAGCTTAAATTCTCTGCAAGGCATTCATCACTATTAGATATTTTTCTTGTTTACTTGTTTAGTGTCTGCTTTCCATCACTGAATTTAAGCGCTTAGCAAGGAACCTTTCTGTCTCCTTCAGCGTTGCATTCCCAGGACCTCAGACATTGTCTCAATACGTAGGACAATACTTCCATTGTCCTTATAGGCTCTACGTGATTTCCCCTTACTTTCTGACCTTATCTCCAACTACTTTCTCCTTGCTCGCTGCTCCACTCACAATGAACAATCTGCTGTTCCTTTGCCAGCCTCCCTCCTTCCCTTTCTTTAGGTCTTTGCTCAAAAGTTACTTTCTCATTCAGGCCTTCTCTGTTTGGGAACTTAAAATTGTAGCCCCTACTCTCTGCTTCTTTCCTTGCTTAATTTTTCTCCAAATTACCAAGTTGTAACATACTGTATAATTTACTATTTATTTCCTGTTCGCATCATGAAGTCTCTGCTGAATCCCTAAAGCCTAAGAGTATCTAGTACAAAACAAAAAGTATTTGTTTTATTTTATTTTATTTATTTATTTTGCGGTACGCGGGCCTCTCACTGTTGTGGCCTCTCCCGTTGCGGAGCACAGGCTCCGGACGCGCAGGCTCAGTGGCCATGGCTCACGGGCCCAGCCGCTCCGTGGCATGTGGGATCTTCCCGGACCGGGGCACAAACCCGTGTCCCCTGCATCGGCAGGCGGACTGTCAACCACTGCGCCACCAGGGAAGCCCCCCAAAAGTATTTATTAAATGAATGGGTTTGTGAAATGATTGCTTAAATGAATATCAGATGTGAAATCTTTTGGATGTGTAAGGTATCATCATGGGCAGTAAAATTATTTATGTTAATAAATAATCTTAACAGCAGTATTCATGCTTGAGTTCTTCACATCTCAGGTATGGAGTCCTGCACACAACAGGCTCCCAAAAAAATCTTTTTTTTTTTTTAAATCGTTTTTTGTGTTTGATAGCTGGGGCCAGGGGTCAGCTAGTCCACCAGGGCGAGAAGGAGCCGCTGGCCCCGCCCTGGCCCCGCCCCTGCCCGCGACGGCCACGCCCACCGCATGCCGAATGCCTTATAGGCGATTGACGTCAGGCAATTTGTTGTCATTGGCGGCTCCCAAGATGGCGTCCATCATGGAAGGGCCGCTGAGTAAATGGACTAACGTAATGAAGGGCTGGCAGTACCGTTGGTTCGTGCTGGACTACAATGCAGGGCTGCTCTCCTATTACACAGTAAGTCCTCGGAGGCAAAGCCCCGAGCGCCTCGGGGGTCGCGATCCCTGGGTGGAGGTGGGGACCGGGCGTTTTGGTAGCTGGGAAGAGGTCGCTAGGCTTGGGGGTGCAGCCGTACGGGAGGGCTTCCTCGTGGGGGAGGGTTTTACGTCCCCGATAGCCAATGAGGGTGAAAGAGATGCTGGCTCAGCCAATAAGCGGGCACCGGCTTTATGATTTATGGGCTGGAGGCGAGCCGTGTTTCTTAGGGTCGGGTGTTTGTTGGGGGGGGTGGAGTGGGGTGCTGTTGTAGGTGGGTGGGCGGTTGTAGTCGTGGTTTGAGGGGTTCGGTCGCGCGGTCCGTGCGGTTTCCCCTTGTTAATCATGGATTTGGTACTGTCCCCCCAGGCCCTGTAAACGGCCGCGCCCCTTACCTTCCCTCCAGGGATTGAGGAGCGCTGCTTTCTTAGAGCAGTGGTCTGACGAGCTTGGCCGGGTCCTGAAGTGACTTGCCTTCGCAGGTCTGCCCAAGTTGAGCGTCTCTTCACAGGACTCCCGCCTCCATTCCGCGGGAGGCGAGCGTGACCGACGCCTTAACTTTTGAGAGCGGAGGATTTCCTACACAGGAGTCTCTTGTTAGCGAAGAGAGACTGGATAGTGCGATGTCTCCTGAAAGTTATATTCCGGGAAGGGCCGAGTTAAGGGCTTCAGTGTCGTTAAACACGAATTAGTGGCCGTGGGAAGGTCCATGAATTGCTATGAATCTTATGTTCTGACTATCCCTCCACCCCCGACGCATTAGAAATGGAAGGTGGGTGGAATTAGAGAAATTACTTCCAAAAGTACTGTCTCTGAATGGTTAATGGTCTAGTTAATAATAGCCAATGAGAGGGAAGAAGCCTCTTAAAAGAACGAAATAGAATATCCTGAAGGCTTTGGAAAATAATAGAAGACAGAAGGAAAAAAAATTCTGATTATGGAAGGAGGGTTAATGTCAATGAGAGAAATGGGGACGCTAGTATTTTTTCGTTAATTTAAACAATATTTATTGAGCGCCTACTACATGTTAATTGTTATTGCTTTAGGCTAGGGGTGTGTGGGTGTGTGTGCACACGCGTGTGCACGTGAGCAAGAATCAACAGAGGTCAATATATTCATCATTCCTTTTCTGTGGAGCTTATCTTCTACTCTAGTGGTTCCCTTAATTCATTTTACTCACGATAATTCTGCAGGGTAGGTATTCATTATCCCCATTTTACAGTTTTGGAATCTGAGGCTCCTGGCTTTTAAGCAGTTTGCTCAAGATCACAGAGCTAGCAGTAAGCAGTGTTATCAGGGTTCTAAATAACTGGCTTTTTTACTTTTTCCGTTACACTTCACTTTCACTACAGGAAGGAGAAAAATGCAATCTTTGAGTTACTAAAGACAAGCCTGCAGGAGTAACAAGTATAACTTTCAACATCAACTTCCTTTCTTTACATAATTTTAAAGGGAAAAAAAAGACCAAACCTGAATGAGGTTTAAATACATTGTTCAAGATTATCTTTAGGTAGCCATGAAAGAGAGGCAAATGAACATTGTATCCTGAAAACTCTGGAATTATGAAATCCCATAGTTCAGATAAATGAAGAGTAATATTGGGTTTCAGTAGAAGTGATAATCAGAAAATCCTTTTGAACATTTCCAGCCTATTCAAGGTAGAGTAATTTCAGTGAGTGGCACTGTGGAATGAAGTTACTCTACAAATCCCAACTTTGTGTGGGTCTGAATCTAGGGTCACACTGGAGAGGCCCCAAGCTGGGGTTCTTGGGAACTCCTAGCGCAGACAGAATCTTCTTTTTTTCCTGTTTTTCTTCCTTTGTCATATCCTTTTTCTGCCTCCTTGCCCTTTTACTTTCTGAATATCTTGACAAATCTCTCTTTGTCTTACTGGCTAAATACGGTTTTTTAAATTATACTTCTTCCCTGCCACCTTCCCCCACCCCATTACTTATCCTCCCTTCTGAGATTAGACTATAAAAACATCATCCCTGCCAGCAGAAGGAGGTATCATATTTCTCACTAATGGATATTTAGAAGCTTTTTTTCTTGTTCTTTGGTGTTAAAGTATTTGACAGCAGCTAAACCACAGAGAAATACTGTAAAATAAAATGATCTTGTGAAAATAAAATGATAATCCCAAATTAGAGGAGGTCCAGTAAAGATGGGAAAAGGGGCTTCCCTGGTGGCGCAGTGGTTGAGAGTCTGCCTGCCGATGCAGGGGACACGGGTTCGTGCCCTGGTCCGGGAGGATCCCACATGCCGCGGAGCGTCTGGGCCCGTGAGCCATGGCCGCTCGGCCTGCGCGTCCGGGGCCTGCGCGTCCGGAGCCTGCGCTCCGCAGTGGGAGAGGCCACAACAGTGAGAGGCCCGCGTACGGCAAAAAAAAAAAAGAGATGGGAAAAGGACAAGTATTCACCTAAAGAGAAAGTAGGAAACATTGAATGTTGGCAATGAATTCTGTACACTTGGACATTGTTTCAGTACATTAGGATTTGGAAGGATGAAGGTACATCTTAATGATTTGCATGTGGCTGTTAACTTGGATCTGCATCTTCTAAGAGGAGTATCTGAATTAGTTGCACAACATTTTAACCAGAGCAGTAAATAGCAAGTTACTCTATTCCTTGTTTCCCAAATCACTCGGGCTCTGGTCTGGCTCTGTGGTTGCAGGCCTATTCTAGGGTGGCCATGAAAACCCTGGACTAAACTAAATTGGCCTTGTTTTAGAGTCAGCCTGTACCAAGAATTGATATTGGGATAATCTCAGGGTTGGAAAGGATCACAGGAATTGCTGTGAACTAAATAGATTCACCCAAACCTCACCTTAGCCTGGGTCTTCTCTTCTGGACCTGGGCCCAGACCCAAACCTATCTTCTGGGAATGGATGGTCTTTTTACTTTACATTTCTTTTATTTTCATAATACATAAATTTTCAGTTTTTGCAAAAGAGTTTCGTATATTATTCTGACCAATACAGGAACAGAGAAACTGATTACCTTCTTTAGAAAAGTAGAATTAGGCAATCTTTTCAGCTCAAGCTCAGTCTTTTAATTATTAAAAACAATTATTCAGCAAGCATTTATCTGGGACTTTTTAATAGGCACTTTACTATATACGTTGGAGGTACAAGCACGAAGGAGAGAGTCCCTTCCATCTAGGAACACACAATCTAGCAGAGCAGACAGCTAAGCATAATTTCAAAACAATATGGTAAATTCTACAATAGAAGTAAGAGTAGACTGCTGTGGGCACATTGCCTAAAAAAGGCTAGAGAGACATTTGAGCCGAGACTTAAAGGTAGAAGAGAAGAAGGGCATTTCAGGCAGTGGGAAATATGTACAAATTGGGAAACTTGAGAACATAAAATGCATTAAGATATTGAGAATTTCTGAGCAGCTTCAGTGTAAAGGTGTGTAGGGAGATAACAGGAGATTGAGTCCAGAAGGTATTTGGAGCCATAGGTCAGGCCTGGAGATGAAGACCTGTTAGATTATAGCACAGAATTTGTTGAATTTTTATTAGGTGAGATGCCCAGGGAGGGCTAAGATATAAATTTAGGAACACTGTGTGGACAGTCAACCGTTTAGGTGAATCATGATCACAAAGGAAGACAAGAAAGGAAAGAAAATTGAGGGAGACATAGATACGTGATATAGATTATGTGAGATATAGATATGTGAGGAGTTGGAAGGTTAGAAAGTTAATGGAGGTCGTGCCTTTTGTAAATTTATCAAATGTTTATTGATTATGTACTATGTGCCAGGCACTATGCTAAGAAGAAGGGTTAAAATGGTAAATAAGATGGATATAGTCCATAGTCTCGTGATACCTAGAGTCTACTGCCGTGTACCTCAGGTAAGAGCTGTGATAAGGGGAGCATAGGATTTTGGGAGGTGCAGAGGTGGGTAACTTGACTCTGTCTTGGAGGGTCAGAAAAGTTTTCCTAGAAGAAGTAGGTTTGCTGTTACCTGAATGGTGAATAGAGATTAGCCATGTGAGCAGAGAGAGAAAAGTGCTTGAGATAGAGGGAATAAATGTTTTTCGAGGAGACAAGAGTAAGGAGTTCGTTAGTCCTGGAGTTTGGGCTGTGTGGTGGACAATGGTGAGAGGAGCTGGAGAGAGAAGCAGGGGCCCAATAATGAAAGGCTTTCTTGATCAACCATGCTAAGGAATTTGAACTTTACCCTGCCAGGGCAGTGGAAAGTCATTTAAGTGTTGTAAGCACTTTTTGTTATAGAAAAAAACTTTTATTATAGAAAATTTCTTTCAAACATACACAGAAGAGGATAGTAAAATGAATTCCTGTCATCCAGCTTGTACAATATCAACATATGGCCAACCTTGTCTTATTAATCCTCCCAATAGCTCCTTCCTAGCCCACTGGATTACTTTAAAGCAGATCCCAGAACTCATTATTTCATTTGTGAATATTTCAGTATGTATTACTAAATGTTAAGGTTTCTCTCTTAAAAAATGTTATCACAATACCATTATTACAAGTAAATAATAATAATTATTTATTAATATTTTCAACTATCCAGTCAGTATTTAATTTCCTTGATTTTTTTCTCAAATGCCTCTCCCTCACCAGTTGGTTTATTTGAGTCAGGATTCCAAATAAGATCCACATATAAAACTGAGTCTCTTTTACTCTATGGGTCTTCCTTCTCTCTTTTTTTCTTTGTCATTCATTTGCTTTTTTTTCAATTAAAAAATTTTTTTTGGCTGCATTGGGTCTTAATTGCTGCACACAGGCTTTCCCTAGTTGCGGCAAGCAGACACTACTCTTTGTGTGGTGCTTGGGCTTCTCATTACGGTGGCTTCTTTTGTTACAGAGCCGGGCTGTAGGTGCGCAGACTTCAGTAGCAGCACGCGGGCTCAGTAGCTGCGGCACTCAGGCCCAGAAGTTGCGGCGCGCGGGCTCTAGGGCATGTGGGCTTCAGTAGTTGTGATGTGTGGGCTCAGTAGTTGTGGCTTGCGGGCTCTAGAGCTCAGGCTCAGTAGTTGTGGTGCACGGGCTTAGTTGCTCCGTGGCATGTGGGATCTTCCCGGACCAGGGCTTGAACCCATGTCCCCTGCATTAGCAGGCGGATTCTTAACCACTGTGCCACCAGGGAAGTCCTGCCATTCATTGATTGAAGACAGCAAATTATTCTGTAGATTTTCTACATTCTGGATTTTGCTGATAATATTCTTGTGGTATGTTTATACATGTTCCTTTGTCCTCCGTGTTTCCTATAAACTTATAATTAGAGCTAGAAGCTTAACTTTTTTTTTTCCTTTGGGCAGGAATACTTTGTAGGTGGAACATATTACAGGTATCTCCCGCTTTTTGAGAGTTTGCTTTACCCCACTTCACTTTGAGGAAAGACCTATATTATGACCTGTTTTTGCTAACCAGAAGAAATCCGAAGAGGATTTTTGCTTTTATGGAAAATAGGTGAAAAGCAAAAATAGCATTCAGAGGGTTTTTTTTGCAGTGAGCTGTTATAGAGGCAGTGAGTACCCCAAGCAGCAAGAGTGGCGCCAGTAAGCTCCGTTCCTGGGAACTACACAGCATCAAACTGCCATAACTTTGAACTGTGTCTGTGAGCATCTTTGCTTTACCTTGGTTTATTTTGTGCATCCGTTAGAAAGATGTGTCCTAAGGTTATTGCTTCTTTGCTTTATGCCATTTCAGGAAGGTTTCATAGGAACACTGTACTTTCAGGTAGCAGGGGAAACCTGTACATCGAGTGGCACATGATGTCTGGTTGTCTCTCTGATTTTTAAAATTGATCAATAGCTTCAGGTAAGATTTGTATTCTTTAAAGAATACTATGGTTACAGAAAAATAATGAAGTCATATTGACAGGATTTCAGTGATTGATTGGATGTGAGTGAAAGGGGAGGAGGAGTCTGATGAAATCCAGGATTTTAGATTTCCTTTGATGAATGATGATAGGAAGGATAAGAAGTATAGGTTGGGGTGAGAAAGTTGGTTGCTTTGGGGCATGTTGAAATTGATGTAAAGATATCGTGTAGTCTGGAACTTAGGAAAAAATCTGGGTTACAGGTAAATATTAGCTTTACACAAATGGAGAGTTGAGAGAGTGAGTGGGAATAACAGAGAGCTTTGAATAGAACACTGAGAAACACCGTTGGATTAGATATCTATTGCTTTGTAACAAATTACCCACAATTTTAGCCACTTAAAACAACAAATATTTATTATTGCATAGTTTCTGTGGCTCAGAACTTTGGGAGTGACTTGGCTAGGTGGTTCTGCCTCAAAGTCTCTCATGCAGTTGCAGTCAAGACATTGGCTAGGTTTGCAGTCACCTGAAAGGCTTGACTGGAGTTGGAGGATTTGCTTCCAAGATAACTCACAATCACGGCTGTTGGCAGAAAGCCTTAGTTTCTTGCTGGCTGTTGGAAGGTGGCCTCAGTTCCTCACCAGCCAACCTCTCTGTTAGGCTACGTGAGTGTCATCATAGAGCATCTGGCTTCACTCAGAAGGAGTAATCCAAGTGAGAGCCAGGAGGAAGCCAAAGTGCTTAGTATGACCTGGTCTGAGGACATCACTTCTGACTTATTCTGTTCATTAGAAATGAATCATTAAGTTCAGCTCATATGCTCATGGGGATGGGAATTTTAGGCATGGGCAGGAGAATTAGGCTTTACCTTTTGAAAGGAGTGTCAAAGAATTTGTGGAGGGATTTTAAGCCATCACAGTCATATTTAAGGGATTGGCAGAGAAAAGAGCCTGCACAGGAGAGTGAAAAGGGACAGCCAGAGGTATCAGAGAAAAACCAGAAGAATGTGGCAGTCAAGGTGTGAATACTGAGTTGGCTTGAATACTATTGAGAGAATTGAATAGATGAAATCTTAAAAATATCCATTGGAGTGATCAATTTGAACATCACTGATGCCCTCAAAGAGAGAAGTTTCCATGGAGTCGTGGGTGTGGAAGCCAGATTAGAGTGGTTTGAAGACTAAATAGGAGGTAAGAAGTGGAGAAAATAAGTGTAGATTACTCAAGATGTTTCATTGTGAAAGAGGCAGAGAAGAATATGGAATTGAGGGGAAGGGGTTTCTAAGGTAGGAGTATGCTTAAATGTTGTAGGGATGGGAAGCAAGGTCCATGTTAAAAATGAGAGTAGAGTCAAGATTTAAGGAATGTAGTAAACATTTAGATCAATGGCCATGGGAACTGGAAAAAGGAATAACTAGGGACATGTTGAAGATTAATCAGGTTGTATAAGGAACTAGTTGAGATTATAAAATATGATTTGTTTAGTCATTACCCATAAATATTTAACACTCTTTCTTGATTTGTATTGTTTTTATAACACTTTGGAGAGAATGTTAGAAATAGTGAGTTAGTAAGTTATCAGGGCCACTCAAGGTAGTCTTTGTAAAAGGAATCATTAGAGAAATAATATGTTCTTTGCTGTTACATGCTGACTGAAAGAGACTCATAGTGACTTTGAATTTCAAAACCATTGGTAATCTAAACACATTTAGGTGTTATTTGGCAATCCTTAGCAATGTCTGGAAGGTGATTAAAAAAGAAATCTGTCATCTAATTCTTGGATTTTAGGTTTTTGAAGAGCTTAAGTATATGTGTTTCTCTTGCAAAGATGTAAAGGAGGGAGTCTCAGATTTTCCTAGAAAGATATCAGCACCACTCACATCAAACAATTAAAAGTGAATTTATACTTTTCTAAATAAACTGTTTTTGAATATATCAAATATGATTTTTATATTAAGCTTACATGGTACATAGTAATAATCCAAATCTTAATATAGTAGTTTTAGAATTGTAAAAGGAACAGAAGAAAAATTGTATCTAATCTAAATGCCCTGAAAAGAAAAGAAAGAAGCCTCCTAAGAGGGTAAGTAGAACCAGTGGGAAGAAGTATATGGAAATTTTATATCTTTTGCTTTCCTTGAATACTCTCGTCAGTCAAGGAGTCTGATTCCTCCAGCTCCGTTTTTTTCCCTCCAGACTGCTTTGGCTATTTGGGGTCTTTTGTGTCTCCATACAAATTTTAAGACTTTTTGTTCTAGTTCCGTAAAAAATGCCATTGGTAATTTGATAGGGATTGCATTGAATCTGTAGATTGCTTTGGGTAGTATAGTCATTTTCACAATATTGATCCTTCCAATCCAAGAGCATGGTATATCTCTCCATCTGTTTGTATCATCTTTAATTTCTTTCATCAGTGTCTTATAGTTCGCTGCATACAGGTCTTTTGTCTCCCTAGGTAGGTTCGCTGCATACAGGTCTTTTGTCTCCCTAGGTAGGTTTATTCCTAGGTATTTTATTCTTTTTGTTGCAATGGTAAATGGGAGTGTTTCCTTAATTTCTGATTTTTCATCATTAGTGTATAGGAATGCAAGAGATTTCTGTGCATTAATTTTGTTTCCTGCAACTTTACCAAATTCATTGATTAGCTCTAGTAGTTTTCTGGTGGCATTTTTAGGATTCTCTGTGTATAGTATGTCACCTGCAAGCAGTGACAGTTTTACTTCTTTTCCAATTTGTATTCCTTTTATTTCTTTTTCTTCTCTGATTGCCGTAGCTAGGACTTCCAAAACTATGTTGAATAATAGTGGTGAGAGTGGACATCCTTGTCTTGTTCCTGAACTTAGAGGAAATGCTTTCAGTTTTTCACCATTGAGAATGATGTTTGCTGTGGGTTTGTCATATATGGCCTTTATTATGTTGAGGTAGGTTCCCTCTATGCCCACTTTCTGGAGAGTTTTTTTGCAAAAGTTAAGTTTACATGATACATGGAATCATATAAATGGAATCATATTCAAGGAAAGTATTTTGAGGTATTCATAATTAATTTTTTCCCATTCACATGACAAAGATTATTATGAAAGTTGATATTCTGTGTCCCAGAGTTTTGTTCACATTAAGCCTTCATCCTAAGATTGTCCACTTATTTAATTTAATTTAATTTATTTTAGCATTACTCTTATGGCACAGATGAGCAAATAAAATATTGGGTGAATATTTGGTTTGTCACTCTGGCAACTATCTCTACAGTGTCTCTCAATCCTCCTCTTTCCTCCATCACTCGTAGAAGATGCCATGCTTCCCAGAGACAATAGAGTCCATTTGGTGGAAACACTCTCAACTGCTCGTACTCCCACCTGTTGGTATACTTACTTTCCTGCCTATCCTTCTCTGTCATGATGGAAGAGGTAATCCTTGGGTGTTCTGGATTTCATCTGCTCACACATTTTTTGAGGATCTCAGTCTATAGATTTTCTCCTTTTTCTGCTTTCCTCCCTCCCCTCTCTCCTGTATGTCTTCAACTTCTTCCTTTCTATGTACAGACTTTTGTTGTTTAAGAATATTTATTTTGCAGTATAACATCTAAACATCATAGTTGTAACAATTTCATATGGAAAATATTAGTAAATTTTTAGGTTGCCTGGTGCTTTTCATTTTTTATTGAGATATTAATACATATACCATCTCTTTGAAAGATACAGTTCAATGAGCTTTTTATTTTTAGTTTATTCACAGAAGTCTATAACCATATCCACAATCAATTTTAGAAAATTTTCATTACCCCTAAGAGAAACCCTATTTCTATTAACAGTCACTTCCAGTATTTCATCCCTAGCCCTAGGCAACCACTAATCTACTTTCAGTCTCTGTAGATTTGCCTCTTTTGGACATTTCATATAAATAGAATCATATCATTAAAGTATTCTTTAAATAATTCTAATATGGCTTCTTTCATTTAACATGGTGTTTTCAAGGTCCATCCATATTGTAGCATATATCAGTGCTTTTTATTGCTGCGTGTTCTGTTATATGTATGGTCCACATTTTATTTATTCATCATCAGCTGATGAACATTTCAGTTGTTTCCACATTTGGGGTATTATGATTAATGATACTGTGAACGCTTGTGTACATAAGTTTTGGTGTGGACATACGTTTTCATTTTTCTTGGATATATATCTCCAAATATATTTCATTTTTCTCGGATATATATCTAGGAGTGGGATTGCCAAGTCATACGGTAACTCTGTTTAACTTTTTGAGGAACTGCCAGACTGTTTTCCAAAGTAGCTGCACCTTTTTACATTCCCACTAGGGGTATAAGGGTTCCAGTTTCTCTGCATCCTTGCCAACATTTTGTTATTGTCTGTCATTTTGATTATAGCCATCCTAGTGGGTGTGAAGTAGTATCTTACTATATTTTGATTTGTGTTTCCCTGGTGACTATTGATGTTGAGCATCTTTTTGTGTGCTTAATGGCTGTTTGTAAATCTTATTAAGAGAAATATCTATTTGGGTCCTTTGCCCATTTTAAAATTGGGTTGTCTTCGTTGTAAGAATTTTTTATATAGTCTAGATACAAGTCCCTTATGAGATACATGATTTTCAAATATTTTCTCCCTTTCTGTGGGTTGTCTTTTTACTTTCTTGATAGTGTCCTTTGAAGCACAAAATTTTTTTAATTTGACTCTGTCTAATTTATCTTTTGTTGCTTGTGCTTTTGGTGGTGTATCTGGAAAACCATTGCTTAATCTAAGGTCACAAAGTTTTATTCCCAAGTTTTCTTCTAAGAATTTTATAGTTTTAGCTCTTACATTTAGGTCTTTGATCCATTTTGAATTAATTTTTGTATATGGTGTGAGCTAAGGGTCACATTATTTTTAAAAAACTTTATATTCTTTATTATTTTTATTATTCTTTTGCATGTGGGTAACCAGTTATTCTAGCACCATATATTGAAAACACTATTTTTTCTCCATTGAATTGTCTTGACACTCTTGTTGAAAATCAGTTAACCATAAACCATGTGAAGATTTATTTCTGGACTCTCAGTTCTATTCCATTGATCTTTATGTCTATTCTTATGCCAGTGTCACACTATTTCAATTACTGTAGCTTTGTAGTAAGTTTTGAAATTGGGAAGTGTAAGGCCTTTAGCTTTGTTCTTTTTCAAGATGTTTTGGCTATTCTGGGTTCCTTGAATTTCTATATGAATTTTAGGATCTACTGGCTTTTTCATTAACAAATTAACGTGGACTGTATCTCTCCCAAGTTGAAAAATATCTCTGCTAATTCTGTGTCTCCCTGGAAATACCATCTTAACCTCTCTTCTTCAGGATAGGTGAACCTATTGGAAGAGTCTTCTGCATTGTCTGTCTTTATTCATCCATCTTGCATTTACATTACAGCAATCTTTTTACCTCCAGATTTCACTGAAAATCCTAGCAAAGGTCTCCAATGATAGCTTTGTTGCTAAACCCAGTGGGTGCTTTTTACCCTTAGTTTTAATATCGCTGTCTCTGCAGAATTTGACATTACTCTTTATTTTAAAGCTTTAAAAAATAGTTTTATTGTTCTTGAAGAGATGACAACATAATCTTAATTTTTAAAAATTGAAACAATAGCGAAAACTATATTAGGTAGAAGGAAGGAAAGTTCTACTGGAAATCCTACTATCTGTGTTTTGGAGAATAGCTTTCCTAGCAACTCTGTGCTTATATACACATTTATGTATATTTTGTACAAATGGAATCATTTTATACATGATATTCTACAACCTAAGAGCATTTTATTAAAAGTTTTCTACATAATTTGTTGTACCATTTTGTATTGCATTTCTTCAAGTAGCAAAATGAACAAAGGATATCACTTTTCCTTCATCCTTACGTAATGAGATCTCAGTCATCTGGCTTTGGGAGATTAAGATTCCCATGCTGTTTGTGATGCTGGAAAAGAATGTACAATAATTTGTATTATGTCCCACCCAGTCTGCTAGGTTAAGGCAGTTACAAAGACCCACTCACAAACAAAAGACTCCACTTCTTTTTTTATAAATTTATTTATTTATTTTTGGCTGTGTTGGGTCTTCATTTCTGTGCGAGGGCTTTCTCTAGTTGCGGCGAGCGGGGGCCACTCTTCATCGTGGTGCGCGGGCCTCTCACTGTCGTGGCCTCTCTTGTTGCGGAGCACAGGCTCCAGACACGCAGGCTCAGTAGTTGTGGCTCACGGGCCTAGTTGCTCCGCGGCATGTGGGATCTTCCCAGACCAGGGCTCGAACCCGTGTCCCCTGCATTGGCAGGCAGACTCTCAACCACTGCGCCACCAGGGAAGCCCCAAAAGACTCCCCTTCTTAATGAGGGAGTGGCAAAGTTCTAGAAGAGCTTGTGGGATGAGAAATACCATTATAGGCCATTTTTGGAAAATACAGTGTGCCACAAGCCTCTACTATATTAATCATTGTCGTAGGTATTTTCTAATATTGTCAAATACATTGCCTCATTAAGCCTCATAACTTCTCCCATTTTTTCTTGCTACCACTATTGCATATAAATCACCATAATGTCTCACTTGGTCTATCGCAAAAACCTCATAACTGGTCTCTTTGTTTCCTTTTTGTGCTCTAAAGTCCATTTTCTATCAACAGCCCAAGTGATCTTTAAAAAAAATGAAAAAAAAAATCATGTTTTTCCCCCTGCTTAAAATTCTCTAATATTAGACTATAGGAAAAAAATCCAAACTCTTTACTATGACTTATGGCTTTATGATCTTTCTCCACTTACCTTTCTACAGTAAACCTTTTGCTCACCACTCTCTATCCACTCTAGCTTTTTTTGTGTGTTCCTAAAACACCTCAAACTTGTTCCTGCCTCAGGCCTTTGCATATATTTTCTGGCTTCCTGGACTGATATTATCCCACGGCTGTACCATGGCTGATTCCTTGTTGGTGTACAGGTCTTCATTTAGGCGTCACTGCTCAGAGAAGTCTTTCCTTAGTAGACCTCACTTAGTCACTAGCACAATGGTCTTGTTTTATTTTTTCATAGCATTTCTTGTTAGCTGCTAAAATTATTTTGTTTGTTTGTTTATGTCTATTTCCCTCTGGAATGTAAGCATTCCCTCTGGAATGTAAGTCTCTGTTCCATGATAACAGAGACTTATGTTCATCATTTTGTCTTTAGTATCTAGAGCGGTGCCTGGCACTTAGTGAGTATTCAATAAATATTTATGGAATGAACAATAGTGTGAAATAGTTTTTACTTCCTTTACACATGAAGAAATTGAGACGTAAGAGATCACACGGTAGTTTCTCTGTACGTGATTAAGCCTTCCGACTCCAGATAGAATGTTCTTTCTGTCTGCGGATACTGAATTGTGCTAGCATTGGTATTTTAAAATGAAAATAAACCCAAGTTATCACTAGTCTGCTTACAGGTAATAACTAATTTACACCATTATCACAATGAAATAAACGTTCTTCGGAGGTTCTTCTAAAGTGCAAACTGCATTGATTAATCATTAAAAAGTACTGAATCCTTTTACATCTAAGTTGTAAGATAGGGACTTAAATCATCCCCTTTGAAGTGCCAAGGATAAACAAAAGACTCTTCTTCCATTCCAGTTCACCGAAAGCCTACTAGAGAAGGGGAGGAGAAGCAGATACTAAGTCTTAGAATTTGTTGATTGATGATTTTTTTAATTCACAAAATGTGAGCACAGAAATGTAGTGGCAAATTCTTGAAGCTAATTCTACTTTGAAATTTTAGTCACGCAGAAGAGGATGAAGTGTAAATTTCAGATAGGTGATGATATCCTTTGTGACCAACCCACCATTCTGTTCTGTGTTTGCATGTTAATTAGACCTGATAAAGAATGAGTGTTTTTATTCTTTCTAAAATTTTTTTAATTTTTAATTTTAATTTTTTTTTTTTGCCGTATGCGGGCCTCTCACCGCCCGTGGCCTCTCCCGTCGCGGAGCACAGGCTCCGGACGCGCAGGCTCAGCGGCCATGGCTCACGGGCCCAGCCGCTCCGCGGCACGTGGGGTCCTCCCGGACCGGGGCACGAACCCACGTCCCCTGCATTGGCAGGCAGACTGTCAACCACTGCACCACCAGGGAAGCCCCTAATTTTTATTTTTTGATTGAATTATAGTTGATTTACAGTATTGTATTAATTTCTGCTGTACAGCAAAGTGACTTAGATATACATATATATACATTCTTTTTTACATTCTTTTCCATTATGGTTTATCACAGGATATTGAATATAGTTCCCTGTGCTATACAGTAGGACCTTGTTGTTTATGTATTCTATATATAATAGTTGGCAGCTTCTAACCCAAAATTCCGAATCCATCCCTTCCCCACCCCTTCTCCCTTTTGGCAACCACAAGTCTGTTCAGAATGAGTGTTTTTAACTACAAATAGAACTACCATATGACCCAGCAATCCCACTACTGGGCATATACCCTGAGAAAACCATAATTCAAAAAGAGTCATGTACCAAAATGTTCATTGCAGCTCTATTTACAATAGCCCGGAGATGGAAACAACCTAAGTGTCCATCATCGGATGAATGGATAAAGATGTGGCACATATATACAATGGAATATTACTCAGCCATAAAAAGAAATGAAATTGAGCTGTTTGTAATGAGGTGGATAGACCTAGAGTCTGTCATACAGAGTGAAGTAAGTCAGAAAGAGAAAGACAAATACCATATGCTAACACATATATAAGGAATTTAAGAAAAAAAAATGTCATGAAGAACCTAGGGGTAAGACAGGAATAAAGACACAGACCTACTAGAGAATGGACTTGAGGATATGGGGAGGGGGAAGGTTAAGCTGTGACAAAGCGAGAGAGAGGCATGGACATATATACACTACCAAACGTAAGGTAGATAGCTGGTGGGCAGCTGCATAGCACAGGGAGATCATCTCGGTGCTTTGTGACCGCCTGGAGGGGTGGGATAGGGAGGGTGGGAGGGAGGGAGATGCAAGAGGGAAGAGATATGGGAACATATGTATATATATAACTGATTCAATTTGTTATAAAGCAGAAACTAACACAGAATTGTAAAGCAATTATACTCCAATAAAGATGTAAAAAAAAAAAAGAATGAGTGTTTTTAAATTGCCTTTTTTAAAAGTGTTTTTTTCCCTCTTTATTATAAAAGTAAAGTATGTCTATAGCAGATCATTGACTTCTCAAGTCCTTGAAAGTTTCTTAAGCCCTTTGGCATAGTTCTTGAATTCTTGACCTACTTCCTTATTCTTGCTCATAATCCTGCTTTCCCTTGAGCACCAACATCTAAGAGAAATTCTTTAAGAAAATAATTTCTTAGGCAATGTTTGAATTTATAACAACTTTCCCCATATCTTTTGATATTCACATGCTGTATTTTGAGTGCTTTTCCTAGCTAACCTGGGAACCATTTTTAACAGTTTCTTTGCAAAAATTTGTTCTGGGTTCTAAACCCTAAATTTGAACAAGGAGCTTTTGGAGCATAGCCTCATTCTAATTTGGGACCTGAAGGATGAGTTTTAGAATTAGGACTAAGACTTCAAAAATCCATGGTTCTGGCTATTGTTCTGGCAATACAAGAACAACACAAAAAATTTGCATTTCACCAAAAATATCTACAAACAATAAATGCTGGAGAGGGTGTGGAGAAAAGGGAACCCTCTTGCACTGTTGGTGGGAATGTAAATTGATACAGCCACTATGGAGAACAGTATGGAGGTTCCTTTAAAAACTAACAATAGAACTACCATATGACCCAGCAATCCCATTACTGGGCATATACCCTGAGAAAACCATAATTCAAAAAGAGACATGTACTGCAGTGTTCATTGCAGTACTATTTACAATAGCCAGGACACGGAAGCAACCTAAGTGTCCATTAACAGATGAAAGGATAAAGAAGATGTGGCACATATATACAATGGAATATTACTCAGCCATAAAAAGAAACGAATTGAGCTATTTGTAGTGAGGTGGATGGACCTAGAGTCTGTCATACAGAGTGAAGTAAGTCAGAAAGAGAAAAACATATACCGTATGCTAACACATATATATGGAATCTAACAACAACAAAAAAAGTGGTTCTGAAGAACCTAGGGGCAGGACAGGAATAAAGACTCAGACGTAGAGAATGGACTTGAGGACACGGGGAGGGGGAAGGGTAAGCTGGGACGAAGTGAGAGCGTGGCATGGACGTATATACACTACCAAATGTAAAAGAGATAACTAGTGGGAAGCAGCTGCATAGCACAGGGACATCAGCTCGGTGCTTTGTGACCAACTAGCGGGGTGAGATAGGGAGGGTGGGAGGGAGATGCAAGAGGGAGGGGATATGGGGATATATGTATACGTATAGCTGATTCACTTTGTTATACAGCAGAAGCTAACACAACAATGTAAAGCAATTATACTCCAATAAAGATGTTAAAAAAATTTTGCATTATACAAATTTTCCCATCTTCGTAGTGCTTTTCTTGCTGTTCATCTTTCCATTATCTTATTATCTTGGGCCCTGACTTAGTCTTTTCCAAATAAGGAGAAACATTCTTGGCAATTTTTAATAGAAAAGTGGAGTTGAATGATAATAATGGATTATCACTGCGCAGTTTGGTGAGAGAAGTACTAGTATACAGCATAAACCACCTGGAGTTTAACACACCCCCATCATTTCTTTCAATCACTTTTTTTGTGAAATAACATTAATCACTATTTAGTATTTTGGGCAGTATTTGAAAAACTAAACAAACATAGGAAATATACATTGAGGTCCAATATATATTAACATACCTTAAGTAATTTGTAGCACTTAGGCTACTAGTTAGTATTTAATATTTAACTTTTTCTTAGAAAGAATGCGCAATCCCTGCCATCATAGCTGTGCTTAATTAAACCCTGTGAAAGTGGTTCTCTTTCTACTGGCCTGAAATTCTGATTTGAAGATAAAATTGTCCTTTTTAAGAAATAGTGAGAGACCTGGGACTTTACAATGTAAGATTTCACTAGATCAAAATACAGGTCTACAGTCCTTTACCCATAATTCTGAAATCCCTCAGTCTCTGAATTCCAGAAGTTTTTTTTCTAAATTTATTATATTCTCATTTGGAGGTAATGCCTGTCTTGAACTGTGTGGCTATTTATAATCTCTGTCATACTTAGTGTAAATATATGTTGTACTACCTAAATAGTAGTTTGCTGAATTGTGAAATTAATTAAATGCTTAATACTTCAGACTCCACTGCAGGTGTGACACAGTTTATGTACTATATGTATATTACTTTTCAAAAATTGTGAATTTCAAAACACATTTGATCTGAAAGTCTCAAATAAGAGATGTGGACCTGTATCTGTTATCTAATGACGTAGTGGTTTACATGCCAGCAATAGTTCAGAAGGCAGGGGTACCACCCTCTGAAGTATTGCTGCGAGGATTTGTAGGGTGGCAGTTATACTGTTGAGTTCAGAAGGATCACTGATTTGACACTCAGCCTTTGTGGCTCAGAAAATCTTTGAAAGAAAACTTAAATTAACCAGATCTATAGTAACTGGTAGAATGCATGGCGTTTAGAGTCAGACCTGGATGGGAATCCTCTCTATCCCACTTATTATATGTGAGTCCATGGGCAGGTTACATAAAACTTTCTGAGCCTTTATTTTCTCAATTACAAAATGGATATAATAAAAGAACCTATATCATAAGATTGATGTGAGAATTAATTAATATTATATTTAAAGCACTAGCACAGTGTCTGGCATATAAGTGCTCAGTAAATATTAACAAAAAGCTAAAGTTTATGACAGTGTTTGACATATAATAATATTCACTAAATGTACATTGTGGTAACTATTACATAAGCTAATTTTCAAATTTATTCATAACAAGATATATAACTGTTAAGGAGACTGCATATTTAGGCTATCTCATTAGTACATTAGTACATATAGTCTGAAAGCAAGCTATATGGGATGCCAAATTTATAAGCAGAAGCAGACTAAAGGGAGTTATATATTATATTATAGCTATTTAATCAGACATTGATATCAAGATGCAGTATCTCTGTGTTAGAGACATACCTATTACAAGAACCAAACCGGTCTAATCTGTTGATCAGCAAAACTTCTATTCTGGCTTTCTGGTTCTGGTTCTGGCCTTCCTACTGTAGTTCTATTACTTTTAATACTTTCTGATACTTAGTATAATTAGTCATAATTAGTATAATTACCTCTAGGCTGTTCCAGCTCTTAAAGATGATCTTGTATATATCTCTGTTCTGATACATGTCTGGTTTCTTTGAAGGAAGGCAGCCATCTTCCAGGATCTTGGAGAGACCCCAAATATCACTGTCCCCTTGTATACTGATTCAGTATATTTTCCTAAGGCTCTATCTGTAGTATACTGCTGCTCGAATGAGGCCCTCTGTAATGGGGAGGGGGAGATGAGGAAGTTATCTATCCCTATGAATGATAGGGAAAATTCCTCCATTATTGTGGGTCTGTGAATCCTCAGTGTTTCTGGTGGTGTAGCTTTCCAGTAGCATGATGACATTTTGGGCTATTGAGTGCCCACAAGGCATTAACTAGTGAAGGCTCTCTGGTACATTAAATACTATCAAGATGGCTTAAGGAGTCTGTGCTCTCCCAAATAGAAAGGAGACTACAGGAATGGGTGTTATTGCTGTCATTTCCTATTTTGTAGTTGTTGTTGTAAACAGTGTATCTTTGTGGAATTCTGGCAAGTACTATTTATTTAATTACTTTTATTGAGATATAATTATACCCAATAAAAAACCCCACAGATTTCAAGTATACATTTAGATGAGTTTTGACATTTGTTTACACCCTTGTTACCAGTATCAATCAAAAGATAGAGCATTGCTGTCATCCTGCAAAATTTCCTCCTGTCCTTTTCCTGTCCATTCTACACCCTAGAGCCAGCCTCTTGTGATTTCAATCTTTAGGTTAGCTTTGCCTAGCAGGTTGAGCCCCTGCTAGGTGTTCCAGGAGTGCATGGTCCAAGGAGCAACACTAGCTAGAAGCGCAACCTCATGTACTTTGGGGAATGAACTAACGTGTGACTCAATACTGAAGCAGTATTACCTTCATGTTAAAAGGAAGGAGACCATTTTGACATTTGTCCACATTCATTGTCCGCTTGTCTTCTACCATCAATTTATTGTTTATTCTTTGCAAAGGTATAGCAGGGGTGTTGGGTAGAAGAGGACACATGGATGAATCAGAAACCCTGCTCTCTAAGAGAAGTGATGAAGCATGCACATACATTATTTTCATATAAGATAGAAGTAATATGTGCCTTAAGAAAGGTAAGATGGGGTGCTATGTATTAAAAAGTTCAGAAGAAGGAAACTTCCCTTTTAGCTATGAGAGATTCAGAGCAAGTCAGATGAGACTCTTGCTTCATCTTTAATAAAGATTTAGTTTATTAAAGTAAAATTAACATTCAAATAAAAATTTAAGTGTCTTTACATAACACGTTTGGGGGGGCATTCTTTGCTTTATAAAAGGATTGTAGAATTAGTTTAAATGGCAAACTAATCTTCCCTAATCAATTTTGAACATATTTGTGCACAACTTTTCCAGATACGTTTGCTTTGTTAAGCAGAGGAAATGCACAGTATATTAACAGTTAAACAGGTTTTCATTGATGGCACCATATACCAGCACCAAGCTAGATTTTGTGAGTTAATTTGTTAATTTAAAATACTTTTGAGTACTTAGTGTATGCTAGGAATATACTGAACTAATCTTTAATGTAAGTTTATATCCTGTTGGAGATACAGTTAAGTAGTTATAATTAAGATACAATTAAGAGGTTACCTTGGTGTTGAATTTGATTTAGTGTTTATATACCATTATTAGAGATTACTATTGCTCTCTAATTGTTTTATGTAATATTTTTAAATGCAGTTATAAAAATTCAGAATGCAGTAAATTGTACCTCAGCATATGAGCTGGGTTGAAAGAGGGTTCACAGAGGAAGTGTGTGAGCATGAAGTAGGGAAAATATATGTTTTTGTTTTACTTTGTTATTTGTCTTTTTGTAGGCTGTCTATGTTTTATTACTAAAGCAGTTTGGGGTCTATGTATATGTGTAGAGGAAACTGAGACATGTCTGAAAGAAAGTGTGGCTTTACTCCTGATGGGAGTAAAGTTAGCTTACATTTAGAGAAAATGATTGCAGATCTCTGTTTGCTATATTTAAGGTAGAAGCAAGGAAGGGGCGTGGACCTTGTGCCTTTTTTTTGTAATTAATTAATTAATTTTTATATTTATTTTTGGCTGTGTTGGGTCTTCGTTTCTGTGTGAGGGCTTTCTCTAGTTGCGGCAAGCGGGGGCCACTCTTTATCGCGGTGCATGGGCCACTCACTATCGCGGCCTCTTCTGTTGCAGAGCACAGGCTCCAGACGCACAGGCTCAGTAGTTGTGGCTCACGGGCCTAGTTGCTCCATGGCATATGGGATCTTCCCACACCAGGGCTCGAACCTGTGTCCCCTGCATTGGCAGGCAGATTCTCAACCACTGTGCCACCAGGGAAGCCCCCCTTGTGCCTTTTATACAGCAGGTCCTATGCTAAGTGATTTACTTATATTAACTCAGTACCTGCAATGATCCCGTGAGAGTAATACCCAGATTTACAAATGAGGAAACTACAGCTCAGGAAATTTTAGTGATTTGGCCAAGGTCACACTACCAGCAAGTTGGCAAGGCTGGAATTCAAAATCTTCTCTCTCTCACTCCACAGTCCATGTTATTTCATTAAATTGTACTATCTATAGGATAAGTTACATGTCTGGATATACTTTTAAAAAAATAATTTCTTCTAAAAATTGTACTTCCTTTAAAAATTTTTGTAAACCATGTTGGGGGATTGAAATAATTTTGTACATTTAAATGAAAGAGTTCAGGGACTTCCCTGGCAGTCTAGTGGTTAAGACGCTGTGCTTCAATGCAGGGGGTGTGGGTTTGATCCCTGGTCAGGGAACTAAGATCCCACATGCCGTGCGGCCAAAAAAAAGAAAAGAAAAATAAATAAAAGAAATTAAAATAAATAAATAAAGTTAAAAAATAAATGAGAGAGTTCACTTGGGTATATCTATAGCCTCAGAAGCCTCAATGGAGAATATTTTGAGCTATCCTTAATTTAAATTACTTATGTAGCCTTCCCTTCAGAAGATTTTTTATATGTGGTACACAGAAGTTCAGCTAAAGTAATAGAATATATCCAGAGTGTGACAATTAAGAGACCCTACTGGGATTTTGAAAGGGGTTATATTAAATCTGTAGATCAATTTGGAGAGTATTGCCATTGTATTGACAATAGTAGCCCACCAATCCATGAACACAAAATGTCTTTCCATGTATTTAGATCTTTAATCTCTTTCAACAATGTTTTGTAGTTTCAGTGTACAAGTCTTGTACTTTCAAAAATTAGGTTTATTACTAAGTATTTTTATTCTTTTTGGTATTATTATAGATGGAATTATTTTGTTAATTTTTTTTCAGATAGCTTGTTCCAAGAGTATAGAAATACAATCTATCTTTTTGAATTAATTTTTTTCATTTTCTTCAGATATATGCTCAGGAGTGGAATTGCTAGATCATATGGTTGTTCTATTTTAATTTTTTGAGGAAACTCTGTACTGTTTTCCATGGTTGTACCAATTTACATTCCCACCAACAGTGTACTAGGGTTCCTGTGAAAATATCTTCTCCCATTCAGTAGGTTGCCTTTTTGTTTTGTTGATGGTCTCCTTTGCTGTGCAAAAGCTTTTAAGTTTGATTAAGTCCCATTTGTTTATTTTTGCTTTTGTTTCCCTTGCCTGAGGAGACAGTTCCAAAAAAATATTGTTAAGACCTATATCAAAGAGTGTACTGCCTATGTTTTCTTCTAGGAGTTTTATGGTTTCTGGTCTTACATTTAGGTCTTTAATCCATTTTGAGTTTATTTTTGTGTGTAGCGTGAGAAATGTTCTAATTAATTTTTTTTTTTTTTTGCGGTACGCGGGCCTCTCACTGTTGTGGCCTCTCCCGTTGCGGAGCAGAGGCTCCGGACGGGCAGGCTCAGCGACTATGGCTCACGGGCCCAGCCGCTCCGTGGTATGTGGGATCTTCCCGGACCATGGCACAAGTCCGTGTCCCCTGCATCGGCAGGCGGACTCTCAACCACTGCGCCACCAGGGAAGCCCCTAATTCATTTTTTTAGAATGTAGCTGTCCAGTTTTCCCAACATCATTTAACTGAAGAGATTGTCTTTTCCCCATTGTATATTCTTGCCTCCTTTATTATAGGTTAATTGACCATATGTGCAAGGGTTTATTTTTGGGCTCTCTGTTTTGTTCCATTGATCTATATGTCTGTTTTTGTGCCAGTACCATACTGTTTTGATTACTGTAGCTTTGTAGTATAGTCTGAAGCCAGGCAACATGATACCTCCAGCATTGTTCTTTTTTCTCAAGATGTTTTGGCTATTTGGGGTCTTTTGTGGTTCCATACAAATTTTAGTATTATTTATTCTAGTTCTCTGAAAAATGTCATGGATATTTTCATAGGGATCGCATTAAATCTGTAGATTGCTTTGGGTAGTATGGATATTTTAACAATATTAATTCTTCTAACCCATAAACATGGGACATCTTTTCATTTATTTGTAATGTCTTCAATTTCCTTTGTTGACTTCTTTTTTTTTTAGAATGTGTTATTATTTTAATTAATATTATGATTTGTTGTTGCTCAAGTGTCACAATTAAGGAGATTTTAGTGTGTAGCAATTTGCTAGAGGGAAACTCCCATTAAGTGGTGTGAAATTCAGTGCTATTTGATGTTGTAAATAAAAGAAGCAAGGGGTAATCCAGTGCAAGTTCTTCTCAAACTTTAATTTGCACAGAGAAATACTTGGGGATCTTATTAAAATGCAGATTCAGACTCTGGGGGTCTGGGGTGAGGCCTCAGATTCTGCATTTCTCACAAACTCCTGGGTGAGGCTGCTTGCCGCCCTGGACCTTTCAATAGCAGGGACCTAGGAGATTTTTCCTGGTGCTGGGTAAGATTCATTGACTTCTTATAGTTTCCAGAGTACAGGCCTTTCACCTCCTTAGTTAAATTTATTCCTAGGTATTAATTCTTTAAACATTTGATAGAATTTACCAGTGAAGCCTAGGCTTAGGCTTTTCTTTGTGAGAAGTTTTTTGATTACTAATTCAAATTCTTTACTTAAAGGTTTAGTTGTATTTTCTATTTCTTCTTTAATCAATTTTGACAGCTTGTGTCTTTCTTGGAATTTGTCCATTTCTTCTAGGTTATCTAATTTGTTGTTCATTGTATTCATTTAGAATACTTTTTGTTTTGTAAAGTTGGTAATAATGTTGTCTCTTTCATTCCTGATTTCAGTAATATGAGTCCCCTTTTTTTCTTGGTTAGTCTAGTTAAGGTTTGTCCATTTTGTTGATATTTGCAGTGAAACAACTTTTGATTTTTATTGTTTTTTCTCTGTTGTTTTTTCATTTTCTAATTTCATTTCTGCTCTAATTTCTATTATTTCCTTTCTTCTGCTTGCCTTAGGTTTAGTTGCACTACTTTGTGTAATTTTTTTTTTGCGGTACGCGGGCCTCTCACTGCTGTGGCCTCTTCCGTTGTGGAGCCCAGGCTCCAGAGGCGCAGGCTCAGTGGCCATGGCTCACGGGCCCAGCCGCTCCGTGGCATGTGGGATCTTCCCGGACCGGGGCACAAACCCATGTCCCCTGCATCGGCAGGCGGACTCTCAACCACTGCGCCACCAGGGAAACCCTGTGTAATTTCTTAAGGTAAAAGGTTAGGCTATTGATTTGAGATCTTTATTTTTTAGTTTAGACATTTATAGTTATAAATTTCCTTCTAAGAATTGCTTTCATTGTATTCTTTTTTTTTAATAGATGTTTATTGGAGTATAATTGCTTCACAATACTGTGTTAGTTTCTGTTGCACAACAAAGCAAATCAGCCATATGCATATACATGTCCCCATATCTCCTCCCTCTTGAGCCTCCTTCCCCTCCTCCCTATCCCACTGTATTCTTTATGTTTTGGTAAATTGTGTTTTCATTTTCATTCATCTCAAGTATTTTCAAATTTCCCTTGTTATTTTTTCTTTGAACTATTGGTCGTTCAGGAGTGTCATTTAATTTCCACCTATTTGTGAATTTCCCAAATTTCCTTCTGTTATTGAGCTCTACAGTTAATCATTTTGGTCAAAGAACATACTTTGTATTATTTCCATTGTTTAAATTTACTGAAACTTGTTTTATGGCTTAACATGTGGTCAGTTCTGGAGAATGTTCCATGTACCCTTGAAAAGAGAATGTCTTTTCAAGAAGTTTCCTCTGAAAGGCACAATCTGTTGCACATTGCTTCTGTTCACAGCACACTGACCTATACGTAGCTGAAAGGGAGGCTGGAAATGTAATAACTGGCAGGGGAGCCATGTGTTCAGTTAAAACTTTGGGTGGAGGATATGTTACTGAAAGGAAGAAGAGGAGAATGGATATCAGGGGACAAGCCTGTTACAGGCAACAATATATTTGTGGTAATTTACTTTGAAACTTCAATACAAACTTAATCTGAATCAATACCTTGGGGTTAGCATTAGGATTAGCATAAGGATTATTAGAAATAATTTTTGATTGCATGTCTTGTTGTAACAGAAGCCACTGACCTTGCATTAATAAGATATAAGAAACCAACAAACCCGACCACCAAATTCAACAATCTTTTTAAATTCTGGAGCCCCTTAGGAGTAGAACATATCACCCCTGTATCTCTCTGCTTCATGGGGGATTCTGTTTTCTAATCTAGCTGAAAAGATTTTAGCATCTGTTTTGTGAGTGATCCTTTCGTAAGGTGGTGGACCTTGTGGCTGGTGGCATGTTTGTGCCAAGTTGCTAAAAAGTACATTTGTTAGTAGGTTTGAGAACATTGGTAGCACAGCTCCTGGTAGGAAGATTGCTGGAGTTGGGGTTATGCTGGCCCTACGTTTCCCTCATCAGTACCAGTATTCATCAAAAAACAAACAGACAGCAACAACAGCAGGAAAATACAAAACAAAACAAAAAACCCCAAACAAAACCCCTTGCTATTCAGTGAATAGCATTGGCTTAGGCAGGTTTGCCTCAGATCAGGGTGTATCTGGAGATCACTTGCAGCTAGGACTCTCTGCCTCTCCTCTCTCCTCCTCTCAGCGTGTATGCTTTAATTATTGCTTCCTTCATGTAGAGGGCACAACACCTGTGGCAACTGTACCTCACAGCTTCAAGAACAGATAGGAAAGAGCTCTTCCCTATCAGCTCAGCCCCAGTAGAAAAACTCCCTGTGGAAGGGTTCTATCCTTCCTTTTTTTTTTTTGTGGTACGCGGGCCTCTCACTGTTGTGGCCTCTCCCGTTGTGGAGCACAGGCTCCGGACGCGCAGGCTCAGCGGCCATGGCTCACGGGCCCAGCTGCTCCGCGGCATATGGGATCTTCCCAGACTGGGGCACGAACCCGTGTCCCCTGCATCGGCAGGAGGACTCTCAACCACTGCGCCACCAGGGAAGCCCCCGGTTCTATCCTTCCTTGTCCCTGGGGTTGTGGGTTCTGTGATCGACAGCTTGGTCAGATAACCACTCCTCAGCACTCACTGTGCCTGGTGGACTTAGTCACACCAGCTTCCCTTTGGCCCCACATTGGAGCTGAGTGGGGAGAAAATGAGGGCGAGGGCTCTGTGTCATTGTGGAAGAGGAGGAGGATTCGAGGCTAGCAGAGCGCAGGTTTGGTCTGGGAGAATGATTTGCAGGGCAGCCATTCCAAATTGTACTTGCTGGGTCAACTCTGCTACATTTTACATGTGTAATTTAACTGGGTAATTTACTTGATCTCTCTGGTGTCACTTTCATTTATAATATGTGCATAACTCTTACCACGCAAGGTCTTGTGAGGCTTACTGTGTATAAAGTGCATATCACATAGAGCAGGGGGTCCTTAACCCCCAGGTCACGGACTGGTACCTGACCGTGGCCTGTTAGGAACCAGGCTGCACAGCAGGAGGTAAGCGGCGGGTGAGTGAGTGAAGCTTCATCTGTATTTCCAGCTGCTCCCCCATCACTCACATTACTGCCTGAGCTCCGCCTCCTGTCAGATCAGTGGTGGCATTAGATTCTCATAGGAGTGCGAACCCTACTGTGAACTGCACATGCGAGAGATCTAGGTTGTGTGCTCCTTATGAGAATCTAATGCCTGATGATCTGAGGTGGAGCTGAGGTGGTGATGCTAGCACTGGGGAGCGGCTGCAAATACAGATTATCATTAGCAGAGAGGTTTGACTGCACAGAGACCATAATAAATTAGTTGCTTGCAGACTCTTATGAAAACCCTATCAGTGTATCAGTGAGTGGCAAGTGAAAACAGGCTCAGGGCTCCCACTGATTCTGCATTATGGTGAGTTGTATAATTATTTCATTATATATTACAATGTAATAATAATAGAAATAGGGACTTCCCTGGTGGTGCAGTGGTTAACAATCCACCTGCCAATGCAGGAGACACAGGTTCAATCCCTGGTCCGGGAAGATCCCACATGCTGCAGAGCAACTTAAGCCCATGCGCCACAGCTACTGAGCCTGCACTCTAGAGCCCGCAAGCCAGAACTACTGAAGCCTGTGCACCTAGAACCCATGCTCCGCAACAGGAGAAGCCACCACAATGAGAAGCCCGTGCACCGCAACGAAGAGTAGCCCCCGCTCACCGCAACTAGAGGAAGCCCATGCGCAGCAATGAAGACCCAATGCAGCCAAATAAATAAATTGATTAAAAAATAAAGTACACAATAAATGTAATGTGCTTGAATCATCTCAAAACCATCCCCCACCACCCCCGATCCGTGGAAGAATTGTCTTTCATGAAACCGGTGCCTGGTGCCAAAAAGGTTGGGGACCACTGACATAGAGGGTATCCATGAGTGAGAATCTGCTGCTGCTGCTTTTGCTATATCATTAATGTCACCATCATCCCTTTCCCCCAAGTCCTCATATTTGACAGTGTTATTTTTCTATAACACACCACTGAGAATGTTCATAAACCTTCAGTAGCTCTCCATTAACTATTGAATAAAGTTTAATTTCCTTAACTTCTCACTGTTTTTTTCTGACCCTCCAAGACCTGGTCCCCATACCTCCTTTTCAGCTTCATCTCTCCATCTCTCTCCACCTTCCTCTCCACACACTGTGCTTGAGCTATCAGTCTACTCTTCTATGAAGACCTCATGTGTAAAGTTTTCCATACCTGTGCTTTTGCTAATGTTGTTCCCTTGGCTTGGAATGCCTTCTTTTTCCTACCTTCCCTCTCTTATCAGAATCCTTTTTTTTAGTCCCAGATTGAACCTTGAGACCTGGTCACTTCAGTATTGCCTTTCCCCATCTTTTTTCCATGGCAGGGAGCCTTCTGTAGTTCATAGCACTTTGTGCCTCTATGCACATAATTTATTTTTGCTCTATATTACAGTCGTTTATATGCTAGTCTTTTTTTTGGACATTTAAAAATAGTCTAGGCCAGTTATTTTATAGGATATCCCACATTCTGGATTTGTCTGATTGTTTCCTAGTTATACTTGCTTTAATTATTTTCACTTATCTCCTTCAATGTTTTCTAACTTATAACCCTGTCTTACTCTTTTTCTATTTACTGTAATCTTATTTTTAAAAATGGAAGAGGGTCAAGGATGTTTCTTACCTTGTTTGAGTTGTATTCTAACTCTCATTGGGTATTTTCAAACCTAATTATTATTTTTCTGTATTGCCTTGACACTTTTGGAGGGAAGATAAGTGTACGGTATGGTAAAAGGGCTATTAAATGCTTAGGGAATGTTTTTGTTAACTGTGTTTTTATCAACTATGTTGTTAGTAAAGAACTCTTTTCAACCCTGCTTGATGTTGAGAATGTTTTTTAAAATGTATGAGTCCTCTTTATATATGTAAGTAAGAAGACTCTCTTCAGTACTTCAATAATAATTTCTGAACATGAATTTCTATAGCTCAGTATTTGCTTTTTTGTTTTATTTTTTTCTTTTTTGAAGAGAGTTTACTTTGATTTATCATTGTAATATTGTTACATTGATAAGCTAAGAATCAGTGAAAACAATGACATAGGCTATGTTAACAGCATGTACTGCAATGAGAAGGGTAAGGCAGATCTTTGTGTACAGACATGCAGATATCTCCAAGAAAGATTGAATTTATTTTTTCCAGCTTTATTGAGGTATAATTGACATATAACATTGTTTAAGTTTAAGGTGTATAGTGTGATGATTTGATATACATATATATTGTGAAATGATTACCACAATAAGGTTAATTAACACATCCATCATCACCTGTCATAGTTACCTTTTTTTTTTGTAGTGAGAACTCTTAAGATCTACTCACTCAGCCACTTTCAAGTATACAGTACATGTTGTTAACTATAGTCACCATGCTGTACATTAAATCCCCAGAACTTAGTTATCTTATAGCTGGAAGTTTGCTTATGGCTCAGTACAATGGATGTAGGGCATCTATGATTTAAAGTGGGACAGTTTTCTTTAAAACATAACCCCAGGGGATTCCCTGGTGGTGCAGTGGTTAGAACTCCAAGCTCTCACCACTGAAGGCCCAGGTTTGATCCCTGGTCGGGGAACTGAGATCCCGCATGCTGTGTGGCACGGCCAAAAGATTAAAAACAAGCAAACAAGCAAAAAAACATAACCCCATGATATTGGCTTGTTTTACTTTGTCACATAGTGGAGTACAGAAAAATACCAGTTGTTGAGGTATTAAATATTTTTAAAACTTTAGTTATTTGAGGTTTTACTTTATTTTATTACACATGACTAAGTTAATTCTAGGAATATTTACTGAATGTCAACATGGGGCTTATTATGCAGAACATAGCCTTTGCTTGGCTCAGTCTAGTAGGGGAAACATAAAGGAGAAGCAACATTTTATCAATAAATATTTTTTATTACCTAATGTATGCCAGACATTGTTCTGAAACATAAGTCAGATACAGTTTCTATCCCTTAAGGAATGTGCAGTCTGTGGGTGAGTCAGACAAGTAACTAGCTATCATAGCACAAGATGGTGCATGCCACAACAAGGGAACACACAGGAGACTCTGGGAGTCCAGGGATGGGAATTCAAATCAGACGGAGGTAGGGCACTTGATGAATGACAGTTGGCAAGGCAGAAAATCAGGGTCAAGGATATTCCAAGCTGAGGAACATTGAATGAGAAATCTCAGAGGCAAAAAATGTGACCCATTTGGGGAGTTGCAAGGAGATAAAGTTAAAGCAGTGTTTCTCAAAACGTGGTCTTGTGTTTGCTTGAGTCAGAATCATCTGGGAGTGATTCTTAAATCCCCAGGTAATTTGTCGCCTTCCAGGTGACTCTCAAACTTACTAAAATATGAGAAACATATTTTAGTTGAGAGTTAAGGGCTATGAAGGAGGAGTGAAAATATAGTGTAATATATGTTACATTTAAGGTACACATAAAATTCTGTGATTAGTTTTTTTTGTATAGACTAAAAACATTTTAAACCTCCCAATTCCTATCTTTAAGTGATGGTGGGGTGATGTGGGGTGGGGATGGGGAGAAGGGAGGAATATTACTATAAATGTTGTCTCTTTATCCCTAGATGATTTTAAAAACAGTCTGTTTATCTTTTATTCATTGAATGTTTTTGTTTTTCTTTTAGTCCAAGGACAAAATGATGAGAGGCTCTCGCAGAGGATGTGTTAGACTCAGAGTGAGTATTTATTCATTTTTATGATAACCAATTCCGACAGAAAGAAAAAAAATATTTTGACAGATTAATGGGAGTCTAAATTTAGTTTAGCTCCTTTACTTAATTGTTAGGGCAGGCAACTAAGGCTCAGAGAAAAAAAAAGAACTTCTCCAGGGTAACTCCAGAACCAGGACTAGAACTCAGTTCCTTTGGCCCATGATTTAATGTTGTATCCATGACTTAATGCACCTACTGATTTTTTTAACCTCTATTTTATATCCAGGGACGGGCTGGAAATTAAATGAGTTGTAGTGTTGGCAATAGCGCAAACAGTAGAAAAAAACTGAAAAATCCCCACTTTCAGCTGCTTAGTTCTTCCTGTTCAACACTATTTAATAATGGTTTTTGTAGCAGTGATGTCCAATAGAAATATAATGTGAGCCACATATACATAATTTAAAATTTCTGTAGTAATCACATTTAAAAAGCAGGTGAAATTAATTTTAATAATATATTTTGTTTATGCCAGTATATCCAGAATATTATTTAAACAGGTAATCAATACAAAAATTATTAATGAGGTATTTTACATTCTTTTTTTCATACTAAGTCTTTGGAATCCACTATGTCTTTTGCACTTATGGCACATCTTTGTTCAGATTAGTTGTACTTCAGGTGGCCTGTAGGCACATGTAGCTAGGGGCTACCTTATTGGACAGTGCAGGCCTATAGCTTCAGGCTGCTTTCAATTGCTTGTTCAATTTCCACTGTGGTCCAAATAGCTAAAGACAAGAAAGAATGCAGCCTTGGGGATATAATTTCTAGTACTCCATCGTATCTAAAGAAGGGCCTACCTCTATCATAACTTGATAAATCAGCTTCTAGTGACCTTTTCTTCTTTCAGGCTCCTGTTGCTTGCTTTCTGCCATCTTTTTTCTGCACCCTTACTTTTGAAAATGTAAATGTAAATATTTGGTAAACATACGATTGCCTTTATTAGCAGTAGTTAATTGGTAAAAATGGGAAATAACTGAGAAAAAAACCAAATTCTAATGGAAAAATTTTGGCACTGAGAGAGGAGTAAGTATGGTGAATTTACAGGATGGAAATGAGACAGGCTTGTTTTGAACAGATGTTGTATATGTGATAGCATAAAGATTTTTGAAAATTCAGCTTATTATACTGTTTACTGTTTTTTTTCCATTCCTTTGGTTTTGCTTTTGCCTTCTTGGTTTAATTGCTTTTCTAACCACTTGCCATTGACCTCAGTCACCCCTCAGTCTGGTATGAACTGCTTTCTTGGCTTGAGATAGACTCAATGGTGAGACTTTGGCAGAGCTGCAGTGAGACAGCTCTTCAGTTGAATTCAATCTGGATTTGGGCCGCTGTCTCATTGTTACATTTAATGTGCTATTTTTTTCTTTTAAATATAGCTTAATTAATTATTAACCCTTGTGACTACCATCTAGGTTAAGAAATAGAATTTGGCCAGTTACCTCGGAAGGCTCTCTATGTGCCCCATTCAAATTACAACCACCTCCCTGTCTCTTAAAGTAACCATTGTTCTTTTATAGGAATCACTTCTTGGATTTGCTTTCCTAAATTCTATATTTTATATTACCCATTTAAAAAAACTTGATATCTTTTGTTTGCAGTTATGTATTGAAGAATCCAGACCCTTTGACCTGTAGGAGCTTTCCATAATGTAGATTTTATTGATTGCATACTGGTGCAATTCAGCGTGTTCCTCTGTCTCTGCTTTTCTTGCAAATTGGCAGGTGGATCCAGAGACTGGATCAGACTTAGGTTTGATCCCTTTGGCAAGACTATAGGCAGTGTTGTGTTCTTTTATCAGTAGACACATGATGTCTGGTTTTTGCTCTTTATTGATATTAGCAACTTTTTTTTTTTTTCCGGCTGCATCACACAACTTGCAGGATCTCAGTTCCCCAACCAGGGATTGAACCTGGGCCATGGCAGTGAAAGCACCGAGTCCTAACCACTAGGCCACCAGGGAACTCCCAGATATTACCAACTATTGATGCTCAGTAGCTAGATCCATTTGGGGGTTGCAAAATTATGATATTTTATCATTTTGTTTTAATTTTTATCAGAAATAATTATATAAGGAAACATTTCTCTTCATCTGTTATTTAATTACCCAGTGGTACAGTTCAAATAGACAGGATAAATAAATGCTCGATCATTTCCTTTTACTTACTCAATGTTCAAGATAATGAATTGACAAAACAATACTCATATATATATCTATATATCCAAAAGAATTGAAAGCACAGCCTTGAACAGATATTTGTATACACATGTGCTTTTCGTAGAAGCGTTACTCACAATAGCCTAGAGGTGGAAGGAGCCCAGTGTCCATATGATGGATAAATGGATAAACAAAATGTGGTATATACATACAGTGGAATACTGTTTAGTCTTAAAAAGGAGGAAGGAAATTCTGACACATGCTACAACATGGATGAACTCTAAGGACATTGTGCTGTGTGAAATAAGCCAGTCACAAAAAGACAAACATTGTTTGATTCTACATATATGAGGTACCTAGAGTTGTCAAATTCATGGAAACAGAAAGTAGAATGGTGGTTTTCAGGGGCTGAGGCAAGAAGGATTAGGGATTTCTTGTTTAATGGGTACAGAATTTCAGTTTGAGAAGATGAAAAACTTCTGGAGATGGATGGTTAGGGTGGCTGCACAACAATGCGAATGTATTTAACGGTACTAAGCTGAACACTGAAAAATGTTAAAATGGTAAATTTTATGTTATGTGTACTTTACCACAATTAAAAAACTCCCACCATTTATTATCTACAGTTCTGTAGATCGGACATCTCAGAAAGATTCTCTCCTTGTTGAAATCAAGATATTGGCCAGGCTGGGCTCTTATCTGGAGACTCTGAGGAAGACTCCAAGGCGAGAATCTGCTTCTAGGCTCATTCAGGTTGTTGGCAGAATTCAGTTCCTTGTGGTTACAGGACTGAGGTCCTCATTTTCTTGCTGGCTGTCAGCTTGAGATCTGCTCTCAACTTCTAGAGGCTGTACATACTCCTTGTCATGTGGCCCCTCCATCTTCAAGTCAGCATGGTGCATAGAATCCTTCTAGTGCTTTAAACCTCTCTGACTTTTCATTTCTGCTACCAGCTGCAGAAAACACTCCACTTTTAAAAGACCTCACATGATTAGAATAGGTTACACCCACCAGATAATCTTTTTGCCATGTAATCACTTCAGTGATTACTCATCCTGTACATAATCACTGCAGTAACATTTCATCATATTCACAGTTTCCACTCACACTAAAAGGGGAGGAGAGAATACAGGGGCAAGGGTCATTTGGGGGGGGGTATTTTAGAATTCTACCACACAGCATGACAAAGAAGAACTAGACATACCTGTGTTTGAATCTTATTTTTGCTCCTTGCTTTGTTGACTGGAAGAGGGAAGCTATCTGTAAGCCTCCTGAGCTTGACTTTTCTCTCCTTTAAAGTGGGGATTATAATACCCTTGCAGAATTTTGTGAGGATTAGGCACTTGACACATAGATGGAAGCTGTAAATTAGTAGTGTTCATGTGTGTGTGTGTGTGTGTGTGTGTGTGTGTGTGTTTTAAGAGGTTCTGTGGTAGTTTCAAGAAGCAGAACTGCCATTTGGCTTCCTATTTAGGAAACATCTGGAGAGTTTGTTTGCAATATAGGTTCCCAAGTCCCACTCTCTAGAGATATACTGTTTTAGAACTGGGTCTGAAACCCTTATTTTTAAACAGATTCTCCAGGTGATTGTGTTGTACAGCCAAGATTGGGACCACTAGTGTAGTAGAATCAGAGAGACCTGGAGCTGAATCTCACTCAGCTTACACTCCTTACTGACTCTGTGCCTTTGGGCAAATTTCTTAACCTCTATGAAAATAACATATAACTTGCAGGGTTGTGAGGTTTAGCAATTATGCATGTACAGAGTTTGGCACATAGTGTATATCCAATATATGATAACTGCTGTGGATGGTGATGACGGTGATGACAGTGGTGGTGATAGACAATGCACCTATCATCTAGATTCCAGATGAGCTTAACGAGCTGTCATTGACCTGTACCACAGATCTCTCCCCACCTCTTCATACATCCCATCCTGTGTTCCAATCACCCTGTACTTCTTCATGTTTCCTCATTGCTTCTGACATATATTTTTCTTATGTCAGGAATGTTCTGTGCCCTTATTTGGTGAGCTCATCTTTAAGAGACTTTTCAAAAGGTGTTTCTTCATGAAGCGTTCCTGATCCACATCCTTCTAGCAGATTTGCTTCTCTTCCATTTGTCAATTATATCCATGATAGTACTTTTACATGGTACTACACGTTAAGTAGCCTGTTTTCCCCAGTCAATAGCGAGTTCCCATCCACTGTCATACGTGCCTGGTACACTGTAAGTAGGTTCTCAAAAAATGCTTATTGTTGATTTCATGTGTTTATAAAAATAAGGAATACATTTTGGGGAATTTGCCTCTACTATAGTTTACATACAAAAGAAGTATGGAAGTTATGTTAAACACAGCATGAGCCAGTGGTATGGATGTGTTTTATTTGAAAAAAAAAAAAAAAGCAAAATACCCATGTGGTTTTAGGCCACATGAAAGAAGATTAGGAAGAGGAACCAGCAGTTATTGAGGAAGCTCTTTGGATCAGTTACTGTGCTGGCTGATTTTCATTGACATTCCCATGCAATCCTCTCAGGCTAATGGTGTTATTTCATTTGACGAATGAGGAGACTGAGACTCAAGTTACATTTAGTAACTTACCAAAGTCACACAGTTAGTAAATGGTGAATCTGGGATTGAACTTGGGTCTGTCTCATTCCAAAACCGTGTACAGTCCATAATGTTACCAGGATCCTCTTCTTCTGTTTTTTTTTGGTCGTACCATGCTGTATGAGGGATCTTAGTTCCCCGACCAGGGATCAAACCCGTGCCCCCTGCAGTGGAAGTGCGGAGTCTTAACCACTGGACCACCAGGGAAGTCCCTGGGCTTCTGTTCTTCTTGACTAGAAGAGTCAGTGCAGACGCTCCAACCTGATGCAAGGACATGTAAAACCAGTGGAGGAAAACCATTTCCTTCCCCTCTACTTTCTTTGACTGTATTGGTGGCAAAGTGTGGCCACTAGATGGTGCCCTTGCCTTGATGGAAAAGTAGAATATTGGTTGAGTCCTGGGGTCTGATTTTTTCTGTCCTGAGACTCACCAAAAAGCAAAACATCGACATTTCCAGGTAAAATCTGAAAAATGGAGAAGTAGTAGCATTAAAGAGGCAGTGTGGGGTAGAGACAAGAACAGACCAAAAATGAAATGGAATTCAAATCTGGATTCTGCCACTTACTAGCTTTGTGACTTCAGGCAACTCATCTATTCAGTTCTGAGTCCTATTTCCTTTAGCTCTGGAATGGTCTCATGTCATTTACTCATATAATTATGAATATCAAATTAACTGATACATTAAAAAGTATGGGACTTGCCTGGTGGTCCAGTGGGTAAGACTCCATGCTCCCAATGCAGGGGGCCTAAGTTCGATCCCTGGTCTGGGAACTAGATCCCACGTGCATGCCACAACTAAGAGCCCGCGTGCAGCAACTGACCTGGCATGGCCAAAAAAAAAAAAAGTATCCAAACACAATGTTTAGGACTTAGGTTCTTTTTTTTTTCTTTTTTACAGTTATAAGGGACTTAGGTTCTTAATGAATGGTAGTTACTGTTGTAATTAATAATTCCCGGCGAGAGGAACCAACATGGCGGAGTAGAAGGATGTGCTCTCACTCCCTCTTGTGAGAACAACAGAATCACAAGTAGCTGCTGGACAGTCATCGACAGGAAGACACTGGAGCTCACCAAAAAAGATACCCCACATCCAAAGACAAAGGAGAAGCCACAATGAGACGGTAGGAGGGGCGCAATCTCAGTAAAATCAAATCCCATAACTGCTGGGTGGGTGACTCACAGACTGGAGAACACTTATACCACAGAAGTCCACCCACTGGAGTGAAGGTTCTGAGCCCCACGTCAGGCTTCCCAACCTGGGGGTCCGGCAACGGGAGGAGGAATTCCTAGAGAATCAGACTTTGAAGCCTATCGGAATTTGATTGCAGGACTTTGACAGGACTTGGGGAAACAGAAACTCCACTCTTGGAGGGCACACACAAAGTAGTGTGTGCATTGGGACCCAGGGGAAGGAGCAGTGACCCCATAGGAGACTGAACCAGACCTACCTGCTAGTGTTGGAGGGTCACCTGCAGAGGTGGGGGTGGCTGTGCCTCACCGTGAGGACAAGGACACTGGCAGCAGAAGTTCTGGGAAGTACTCCTTGGCGTGAGCCCGCCCAGAGTCTGTCATTAGCCCCAACAAAGAGCCCAGGTAGGCTCCAGTGTTAGGTTGCCTCAGGCCAAACAATCAACAGGGAGGGAACCCAGCCCCACCCATCAACAGTCAAGGAGATTAAAGTTTTTACTGAGCTCTGCCCACCAGAGCAACAGTCAGCTCTACTCACCACCACTCCCTCCCATCATGAAACTAACACAAGATCTCTTAGATAGCCTCATCCACCAGAGGGCAGACAGCAAAAGCAAGAAGAACTACAATCCTGCAGCCTGTGGAACAAAAACCACATTCACAGAAACATAGACAAGATGAAAAGGCAGAGGGCTATGTACCAGATGAAGGAACAAGATGAAACCCCAGAAAAACAACTAAATGAAGTGGAGATAGGCAACCTTCCAGAAAAAGAATTCAGAATAATGATAGTGAAGATGATCCAGGACCTCGGAAAAAGAATGGAGGCAAAGATCGAGAAGATGAAAGAAATGTTTAACAAAGACCTAGAAGAATTAAACAACAAACAAACAGAGATGAACAATACAATAATTGAAATGAAAAATACACTAGAAGGAATCAATAGCAGAATATCAGAGGCAGAAGAACAGATAAGTGACCTGGAAGACAGAATGGTGGAATTCACTGCTGTGGAACAGAATAAAGAAAAAAAAATGAAAAGAAATGAAGACAGCTTAAGAGACTTCTGGGACAACATTAAACACACCAACATTCGCATTATAGGGGTCCCAGAAGGAGAAGAGAAAGAGAAAGGACCCGAGAAAATATTTGAAGAGATTATAGTTGAAAACTTCCCTAACATGGGAAAGGAAATAGCCACGCGAGTCCAGGAAGCGCAGCAAGTCCCATACAGGATAAAGCCAAGGAGAAACACGCCAAGACACATAGTAATCAAATTGGCAAAAATTAAAGACAAAGAAAAATTATTGGAAGCAGCAAGGGAAAAACGACAAATAACATACAAGGGAACTCCCATAAGGTTAAGAGCTGATTTCTCAGAATAAACTCTACAAGCCAGAAGGGAGTGGCATGATATACTTAAAGTGATGAAAGGGAAGAACCTACAACCAAGAATACTCTAACCAGCAAGGATCTCACTCAGATTCGATGGAGAAATCAAAAGCTTTACAGACAAGCAAAACCTAAGAGAATTCAGCACCACCAAACCAGCTCTACAACAAGTGCTAAAGGAACTTCTCTAAGTGGGAAACACAAGACAAGAAAAGGACCTACAAAAACAAACCCAAAACAATTAAGAAAATGGTCATAGGAACATACATATCGATAATTACCTTAAACATGAATGGATTAAATGCTCCAACCGAAAGACACAGGCTTGCTGAATGGATACAAAAACAAGACCCATATATATGCTGTCTACAAGAGACCCACTTCAGACCTAGGGACACATACAGACTGGAAGTGAGGGGATGGAAAAAGATATTCCATACAAATGGAAATCAAAAAAAGCTGGAGTGGCAATACTCATATCAGATAAAATAGACTTTAAAATAATGTGACAAGAGACAAGGAAGGACACTATGTAATGATCAGCGAATCAATCCAAGAAGAAGATATAACAATTATAAATATTTATGCACCCGACACAGGAGCACCTCAATACATAAGGCAACTGCTAACAGCTCTAAAAGAGGAAATTGAGAGTAACACAATAATAGTGGGGGACTTTAACACCTCACTTACACCAATGGACAGAGCATCCAAAATGAAAATAAATAAGGTAACAGAAGCTTTAAATGACACAATAGACCAGATAGATTTAATTTATATTTATAGGACATTCCATCCAAAAACAGCAGATTACACTTTCTTCTCAAGTGTGCATGGAATATTCTCCAGGATAGATCACATCCTGGGTCACAAATCAAGCCTCAGTAAATTTAAGAGAATTGAAATCATATCAAGCATCTTTTCTGACCAAAACGCCATGAGATTAGAAATGAATTACAGGGAAAAAAATGTAAAAACCACAAACACATGGAGGCTAAACAATACGTTACTAAATAACCAAGAGATCACTGAAGAAATCAAGGAGGAAATCAGTAAATACCTAGAGACAAATGACAATGAAAACACGATGATCCAAAATCTATGGGATGCAGCAAAAGCAGTTCTAAGAGGGAAGTTTATAGCTATACGAGCCTACCTCAAGAAACAAGAAAAATCTCAAATTAACAATATAACCTTATGCCTAAAAGAACTAGAGAAAGAAGAATAAACAAAAACCAAAGTTAGCAGAAGGAAAGAAATCATAAAGATAGGAGCAGAAATAAATGAACTAGAAACAAAGAAAAGAATAGCACAGATTAATAAAACTAAAAGCTGGTTCTTTGAAAAGGTAAACAAAATTGATAAACCATTAGCCAGACTCATCAAGAAAAAGAGGGAGAGGACTCAAATCAATAAAATTAGAAATGAAAAAGGAGAAGTTACAACAGACACCACAGTAATACAAAGCATCCTAAGAGACTACTACAAGCAACTCTATGCCAATAAAATGGACAACCTGGAAGAAATGGACAAATTCTTAGAAAGGTATAACCTTCCAAGACTGAACCAGGAAGAAATAGAAAATATGAACAGACCAATTACAAGTAATGAAATTGAAGCTGAGATTAAAAATCTTACAACAGGGCTTCCATGGTGGCACAGTGGTTGAGAGCCCACCTGCCGATGCAGGGGACACGGATTTGTACCCTGGTCTGGAGAGATACCACATGCCACAGAGTGGCTGGGCCTGTGAGCCATGGCCACTGAGCCTGCGAGTCCAGAGCCTGTGCTCCGCAATGGGAGAGGCCACATGGTGAGAGGCCCGCATACCGCAAAAAAAAAAAAAAAAAAAAATCTTCCAACAAACAAAAGTCCAGGACCAGATGGCTTCACAGGTGAATTCTATCAAACATTTAGAGAAGAGCTAACACCCATCCTTCTCAAACTCTTCCAAAAAATTGCAGAGGAAGGAACACTCCCAAACTCATTCTATGAGGCCACCATCACCCTGATACCAAAACCAGACAAAGGTACTACAAAAAAAAAAAATTACAGATCAATATCACTGATGAATATAGATGCAAAACTCCTCAACAACATACTAGCAAACAGAATCCAGCAACAAATTAAAAGGATCATACACCATGATCAAGTGGGATTTATCCCAGAGATGCAAGGATTCTTCAATATACACAAATCAATCAATGTGATACACCATATTAACAAATAGAAGAATAAAATCTGTATGATCATCTCAATAGATGCAGAAAAAGCTTTTGACAAAATTCACCACCCATTTATGATAAAAACTCTCCAGAAAGTGGGCATAGAGGGAACCTACCTCAACATAATAAAGGCCATATACGACAAACCCACAGCAAACATCATTCTCAATGGTGAAAAACTGAAAGCATTTCCTCTAAGATCAGGAACGAGACAAGGATGTCCACTCTCACCACTGTTATTCCTCATAGTTTTGGAAGTCCTAGCCACGGCAATCAGAGAAGAAAAAGAAACGAAAGGAATACAAATTGGAAAAGAAGAAGTAAAACTGTCACTGTTTGCAGATTACATGATACTATACATAGAGAATCCTAAAAATGCCAGCAGAAAACTACTAGAGCTAATCAATGAATTTGGTAAAGTGGCAGGATACAAAATTAATGCACAGAAATCTCTTGCATTCCTATACACTAATGAGGAAAAATCTGAAAGAGAAATTAAGGAAAGACTCCCATTTACCCCTGCAACAAAAAGAATAAAATACCTAGGAATAAACCTACCTAGGGAGACAAAAGACCTGTATGCAGAAAACTATAAGACACTGATGAAAGAAATTAAAGATGATACCAACAGATGGAGAGATATACCATGTTCTTGGATTGGAAGAATCAATATTGTGAAAATGACTATAGCAAAGCAATCTACCCAAAGCAATCTACAGATTCAATGCAATCCCTATCAAATTACCAATAGCATTTATTATGGAACTAGAACAAAAAGTCTTAAAATTTGTATGGAGACACAAAAGACCCGAATAACTAAAGCAGTCTTGAGGGGAAAAAAACGGAGCTGGAGGAATCAGACTCCCTGACTTCAGACTATACTACAAAGCTACAGTAATCAAGACAGTATGGTACCAGTACAAAAACAGAAACATAGATCAATGGAACAAGATAGAAAGCCGAGAGATAAACCCACGCACCTATGGTCAACTAATCTATGACAAAGGAGGCAAGGATATACAATGGAGAAAAGACAGTCTCTTCAATAAGTGGTGCTGGGAAAACTGGACAGCTACATGTAAAATAATGAAATTAGAACACTCCCTAACACCAGACACAAAAATAAACTCAAAATGGATTCGAGACCTAAATGTAAGACCAGACACTATAAAACTCTTAGAGGAAAACATAGGAAGAACACTCTTTGACATAAAACACAGCAAGATCTTTTTTGATCCACCTCCTAGAGTAATGGAAATAAAAACAAAAATAAACAAATGGGACCTAATGAAACCTAAAAGCTTTTGCACAGCAAAGGTAACCATAAACAAGACGAAAAGACAACCCTCAGAATGGGAGAAAATATTTGCAAATGGATCAACAGACAAAAGATCAATCTCCAAAATATATAAACAGCTCATGCAGCTCAATATTAAAGAAACAAACAATCCAATCCAAAAATGGGCAGAAGACCTAAATAGACATTTCTCCAAAGGAGACATACAGATGGCCAAGAAGCACATGAAAAGCTGCTCAACATCACTAATTATTAGAGTAATGCAAATCAAAACTACAATGAGGTATCACCTCACACCAATTAGAATGGACATCATCAGAAAATCTACAAACAACAAATGCTGGAGAGGGTGCGGAGAAAAGGGCACCGTCTCGCACTGTTGGTGGGAATGTAAATTGATACAGCCACTGTGGAGAACAGTATGGAGGTTCCTTAAAAAACTAAAAATAGAATTACCATATGATCCAACAACCCCACTACTGGGCATATACCCAGAGAAAACCATAATTCAAAAAGACACATGCACCCAATGTTCATTGCAGCACCATTTACAATAGCCAGGTCATGGAAGCAACCTAGATGCCCATCAACAGACGAATGGATAAAGAAGATATGGTACATATATACAATGGAATATTACTCAGCCATAAAAAGGAACGAAATTGAGTCATTTGTTGAGATGTGGATGGATCTAGAGACTGTCGTACAGAGTGAAGTAAGTCAGAAAGAGAAAAGCAAATATCGTATATTAATGCATTAATGTGGAACCTAGAAGAATGGTACAGATGAACTGGTTTGCAAGGCAGAAGTTGAGACACAGATGTAGAGAACAAACATATGGGCACCAATGGGGGAAAGCCGTGGGGAGGTGGGGATGGTGGTGTGTTGAATTGGGTGATTGGGATTGACATGTATACACTAATGTGTATAAAATTGATGACTAATAAGAACCTGCTGTATAAAAAAAAAATAAAATGAAATTCAAAAATATAAAAAAAATAATAATTCCCATTGGTAAGATGAATTTCAGATTTTGAAGAATCTTATGGGGTCTTAGGAATCGCCCTAGTAATCACCAAATATATTGTGAGTTTTTGAAAACTATTAATCCATGTGTGACTTAAAGTACCTCTTTTTTTATCCAATGCTTCATTCACTGAGTACTTCACTTCATTCACTGAGTACTCCATATATCAAGTGTGCTGGTCATCAGAGTTGACTGATTCCCTGAGGGATACGTCCTCTGTATTCTCTTCTTTTAGTCCATCACAAGAGAGTTCAGCAGTGTACCATGATAGATTATTAATAGTTTTAGCACTGACTTCTTCCAGGGCTTTATTTCAATGATTCTACATTATTTTTTCATATGTTAACATCTGTGGCATTGGGATACATTTTATAATCATTGATGTCTTAGAATGGTTACAATTAGGTATTTCTAGGTTAATGTATAACCTTAAGAATGTCTTTCCCCCTCATCCTCTTAGATCTGCATCCTTTTGTCAATTGTTTTATCATTTCATTATGAAAAAATACTTTATTGATTTATGCCTTTTTTGTTAATTCACTAGCTTTTGTGGAAACATCATCTCTTCTCTGTGAATTTGACCCTGAAAATGTCCTTTCTTGGGCAAGATGTAAACATCTGTTTAATCTCTGTGATTGGTACATAGATGTCATTAGTGCTATATTTTCTGAATGTTTATAATATTTTATGACTATAAATTAAAAATTTTTTAAGTGATGGAAAAAGGTATTCCAGGAAAATATTAACCAAAAGAAAGCTAGGAAATAGTATTAACATCAGAAATAATAGACTTCAAGTCTTGCCTGGATTGATTTCAGAAAGTAAACCTAAATTTCATTCCAGTAATTGTATAGCCTTGCAAGTTTTGCAGCTTCTAAATAAAAATCCCTGGGAATCTAATAATGAAGTGTTGGTGGTTAATAAATAAATTAATAAATAATAGACTTTAAGAAAAAAATTTCAGTTGTATGGAAAAAGAGAATGCCCCAAACCCAGTGTCACATACATAACATTCTCTGACAGCAATGGAATAAATTAGAAATCCTTTATAAAACAGTAGCTACATGCCACCTCACACACATACTTGTAAATAATTCATTGGTAAATGTAGAAATTATAATGGAAATTATGAAATATTTAAACCTGAATGATAATCAAGGTACACATGTTAAAACTGCATCTAAAGCAGTCTATGATTTATAATCTTAAATGAATATATTATAAAACAGAGATTAAAAATTAATGAGCTAAGCATTATATTCAAAAAATTAGAAAAAGGGCTTCCCTGGTGGCGCAGTGGTTGGGAGTCCGCTTGCCGATACAGGGGACGCGGGTTCGTGCCCCGGTCCGGGAGGGTCCCACATGCCGCGGAGCGGCTGGGCCCATGAGCCATGGCTGCTGAGCCTGCGCGTCCGGAGCCTGTGCTCCGCAACGGGAGAGGCCACAACAGTGAGAGGCCTGTGTATTGCAAAAAAAAAAAAAAAATTAGAAAAAGAAAAAAGTAATGATAAAGAAAGTAGAAAGAGAAAATAAAGGGAATATTTAGGCCAGAGTCCCTTATTAATGTAGATGTCAAAATCTTGAGCAAAGTACAGTAAACCATACCCAGTAATGTGTAAGCAAAAAGTATTATGACCAAACAGAGTTTATTCTAGCAATACTAGGATGCTAATTTTATAATTAATTAAGATAATTTACCATAGTAATAGACTAAAAAGGAAAATTACATAACCATCTGAATAAATGCAGAAAAAGCAGTGAATAAAATGAAACATGCATTCAAGATCAAACAAGTTAGGAATAGAAGAGAACATTCTTAACCTGATAAGGAGTATTTTCTAAAATGCTCCAGTGTTCTTAATAGTGAAATAGTAGAAGCATTCTCTTTAGAATCAGTAGCAAGACAGAGGTGCCTGCTTTTGCTGTTTCTTTTTTTTTAAACTGAAGTATAGTTGATTCACAATATTATGTTAGTTTCAGGTACACACCATAGTGATTCAGTATTTTTTCAGATTATATTCCATTGTAGGTTATTTCAAGATAATGACTGTAATTCCCTATGCTAAACATTATATCCTTGTTGCTTATCTATTTTATACATAGTACTTTGTATCTGTTAATCCCATACTCCTAATTTGTCCTTCCTCCCTTCTCCCCTTTGATAACCACAAGTTTGTTTTCTGTATCTGTCTGTTTTACACATACATTTATTTGTAATATTTTTTAGATTCTACATATAAGTAATATCGTACAGTATTTGTCTTTCTCTGTTTGCCTTATTTTACTATGCATAATCTCTGGGTCCGTCCACGTTGCTGCAGATGGCAGTAGTTCATTATTTTTTATGACTGAGTAATATTCCATTGCATATGTATGTGTGCGTGTATATATACATACATATGTATGTATATATATAAACATATACCACATCTTCTTAATCCAGTTGCCTGTTGACAGGCACTTGAGTTGCTTCCATATCTTGGCTATTGTAGATAGTGCTGCTGTGAACATTGGGGTGCATGTATCTTTTTGAATTAGTATTTGTTTTTTTCTGGATATATACCTGGGAGTAGAATTGCTGGATTGCATGGTAGTTCTATTTTTAGTTTTCTGAGGAACCTCCATACTGTTTTCCATAGTTGCTGCACCAATTTACATTCCCACTAACAGTGTACAGTGGTTCCTTTTTCTCCACATCCTCTCCAACTTTTGTTATTTGTAGACTTTTTTGATGTGAGGAGTGAGGTGATATCTCATTGTGGTTTAGATTTGCATTTCTCTAATAATTAGCAATGTTAAGCATCTTTTCATGTGCCTGTTAGCCATCTGTATGTCTACTTTGGAAAAAAGTCTGTTCAAGTCGTCTTTGATTGAGTTGTTTGTTTTTTTGTTACTGAGTTATATGAGCTGTTTGTATATTTTGGATATTAACCCCTTGTTGGTCACATGATTTGCAAATACTTTCTCCCATTCCATAGGTTGTCTTTTTGTTTTGTTGATGGTTTCCTTTGCTGTGCAAAAGCTTTTAAGTTTAATTAGGTCCCATTTGTTTTGTTTGTTTTGCTTTTATTTATTTATTTTTGCCTTGGGAGATTGGTCTGAGAAAATATTACTACGATTTATGTCAAAGAATGTTCAGCCTATGTTCTCTTCTAGGAGTTGTATGGTTTGTGATCTTGCAGTGAGGTCTTTAAACCATTTTGAGGTTTTTTTTGTATATGCTGTTAGGGAATGTCATAATCTCATTGTTTTACATGTGACTGCTTGGTTGTCCAGTTTTCCCAGCACCACTTGTTGAAGAGATTGTCTTTTCTCCATTGTATATTCATGCATACTTTGTCGTAGATTAATTGACCGTAGGTGTGTGGGTTTATTTCTGGTCTCTCTATTCTGTTCCATTGACCAATGAGTCTGTTTTTGTGCCAGTACCATGCTGTTTTGATTACTGTAGCTATATAATATGGTCTGAAGTGTGGAAGGTTTATACCTCCAGCTTTTTTCTTTTCTCTCAAGATTGCTTTGGCAATTCAGGCTCTTTTGTGGTTCATGTGAATTTTAGGGTTATTTGTTCTAGTTCTATTAAAAATGCCATGAGGATTTTGATAGGGATTGCTGCTTCTCTAAATATTGTACCCCGGAGGTCCTAGGGAATGCTATAAGAGAAGATACAAAAGATATAAGGTTTGGAAAGAAGAATCAAAATTAGTACTTGCAGAAAATGTTTCTGTAACTGTGCTAGGGGCCCTGGCAAACATATAACACAAGAATAAGAAACAAAAGAATTTGAAGAAAAAGGATTGGAAGTGAAGAATAAACATTATTGATATTTGCAAATGATATGATTGTCTACATTAAAAAAATCCACAAGAATCTAAATAAATACTATTTAAATGTCTCACCTTCAGCAAAGCTGTGTGGTGTGGCCAAATAAATAAAAATTTAAAAAAATTAAAAATTCTATTTAAATAGTAACAAGAACTCTAAGTCACCTAAGAATATATTTTATAAGATAAATACATTCCTTTGATGGATAAAAAATGTAAACATCATTGAAAGACTACAGGAAAATCTGAAAATAGATAAAGCTATCTCATCTTCTTGCTTACTAGACTCAATATCATGTGTATGTTTATTTCTCCTAAATTAATCTATAAACACATGTAATCCCAGTCAAAAATCTCAGTTAGGCTTAAAAAAGAAGTTGACAAGATGATTCTAAAAGTCATTTAAAATGGTAAAGGGGCAAGAAAATTTTCAAGAATAAGGAGTTGGGGGACTTGCCATTCCATATGTTAAGACTTTTTAAATGAAACTATTGTAAATTAAAATAAGTATGATATTATTAGTATAAGGGGAAGGAAATAGATCAGTGGCATAGAAGAGAAAGCTCAGAAACAGAACCACACATCAATGAGAATTTAGTATATGACAGCATTACAAACCAGACACTATCACTCAGTAAATGAAGCTGGATCAATTGGCTCTGCCCATATGGAAAAAAATAAAATTATTCCCTACCTCATGCTATGCACAAAAATAAATTCCAGAGGTATTAAAGGTATAAAATGAAAATTTATACTTATAAGAGTTTATAGAAGAATGTCCTTATAGTATCAGGATAGAGGAGGATGTCTTAAAACACAAACTATGATAGGAAAGATTGGCAGATTTAACAACATTCAAATTTTAAAACCTTTCAACAGCAACAACAAAAGACACCATAATCAAAGAGAAAGACAATCATTTGGCAGGAGAGAAAATATTTACAATGCATATAGTTGACAAAGGATTAATATCCAGAATATATAAAGAATTCCTACAAATCAAATAGACAAAAAGAAAATCCAAAGAACACATACAAATCAGTAGAAAAGAAAAAAGAATGCCCCAAAAGAAAATGTACAAAGGATAGACTCAATTCATATAAGAGGAAATAAGAATGGCAATAAATATAACTAGATTCTTATTCTCAGTAATTATCAGAGACTCTAAATTAAAAGTTCAGTAAGATAGTATTTTCATCAGTTTGCCAAGGATTTTTAAAGTCTGATTTTATCTAGTGTTGGCCAGTGATTGGGGATATAGGAACTCTCACACAGTGCTGATGGGAATATTAATTGGTACAACTGCTCAGGAGAGCAGTTTTGTAGGTCTTCAGTAAGGTTGAAGGTACAACTGATTCTACATAAAAATGGAACTCTCTTCCATTTCAGAGGGTTTGCTTGACATTTTCTTGCAGAAGTATTGCCAGGAGACATATACAGTGATGATTATTGCTGCATTATTGGAATAGGAAAAATAAAAAATAACCTAAATGTTCTACACAGTGGAATTGAGACATTGTGGTATACTTATAAATACTATATAGCAGATAAAATGTACATACATATTCTCAACATAGATAGTATATGTGTGTATATGTATGTATATACATACATATACACACATACATATTCTTGACATGAAAAGTACATATATATGTATATATATTTATTTACTCAACATGAACAAACCTCAAAATAATATTGAGTGAAAAAAGGAAAGCAAATTGTTCACCACTCTACTAGTCATCAGAAAATTCAATAAATACTTGTTGAAACAATGAATGATGCTGAAGTGGGGGCATGCAGCAGTGTCTTTGGTGAGCAGGCTGGACCTTAAGCTTTCCTGCTTCCCTCTATATTGTTGACTCTTCTTTCTTCCCTTTAAACTATGTGCTCTTGCAGGGCAGAGATATATCTTATTCCTATATATATCCCCTGGCTGTCATTGCTCCTGGCCCAGAATAGGTATTTAATAAGTATGTTGAAGTAATTAGTGAATATTGCTTATTATACCTATGCCCTGTTAAGAACGGCCTTTGGATCAGGAGTTGCAAGACCTGAATTCTCCTGTCTTTTAGTTGTAGGACCTTGGGCAATTTTTTTTTACTTCTCTGAGTCTCGGTTTTCTAATTTCTAAAGAAAAGTAATACCTGTTCTGCCTAAATGTGTTATATGAAAGTAAGATCATATACCATAAGGTCATATAATGTAATAATGTAAGAATGTTGTATGAATGTAAGACTTCTAATATTTCAGCAGTGAGGGAAAGTATGTGGTTGTAGAGTTGCAGTGGGAGTAGCTGTGCTGTGTATTCTTAGCACTGTCAACGTTCCTTTTAGGAGCTGTGTGAGCAATCTGTGTCCCAGAGGAGTCATCATTCCTTTTTTATTATCTTTGGAGCCAGTTTACCAGTTTACTTTTTTCTTCTTACAAAGGGAGATTGGCCCTAAAATAGCCAGCGTTCTGTTTTTTCCCAAGGCATGAGAGCAAAACTATCTTTCTGTCTTTGGTACCAGAACTATGATTCATGTCTGAAGTATGTTTGTGTGTATATAAGAAAGGAAAAGAGGTAAAGTCAGGAAACTCAACTGATTTCATGACTCCATCTTCCATTACTTTCTGGAACCTGGATAGTGTGACCTGGAGCAGCAGGCACCTTGGTGAGCCCAAGTACTGGCAGAACCTGAAATGTTGATCATCTGAAACCTTCAGAAGAAAAATCATGGAAAGTCTTTGAGTGATATATATGTTTATTATGTTGGCACAATGGGTCATAAAAGCAGGGACAAAGTAAAAACTTTGGTATATTGATGGGTTAGCATAACAAAGAACTTTGGTTAATGATAGAGTATTATTCCATATATGGATTAACAAAGGGAGTTTGCTTTACCAAATGTAAAAGATAAATAGTATAAACCCAGATAAGGGGAGAGGAAGGATGTTTGGTGGAAGAGAGCTTGGGGAATTGGTAAACGTCAAGCTGCCCAACTATAGAATTTCATGAGAGATGAGAGGTAGGCATGGAGCAAATCACTGAGGGCCTTTGGGCTAGGCCATGATAGAGTGACCATATCTCCTATAGCAGGACACTCCTGAGAATAAAGGGGGTTCTATTCATTATTAGGCTAAGATAACAGGAATAATCTGGAACTGTTGCAGATAAACCAGGTTATACAGTCACATTATTTGAAGGTAAAGAACAGCCACTGATATGATTACATATCCTATGAGGAGTGGGAGGTTAAAATAAATTTTAGGCAGGAGACTTGGACAAGTCTGAATAATAATCTTGACTGGAAGACACTGAGAGAGGTGGGCCATTTGCTCGCTGAGGTTGTATAATTGAGAAGGATTGTTGGTGTTGTTTTTGTTGTTAGAGAGTCTTGGCACATGTAAATGAAGTTGGGAAAGAGCCAATAGAGAGGGAGAGGAGTTGAAAATTGGTACAGTAAGAGATCTGAGGAAAGGTAATAGGCACCATTATGACAAGTGGAAAGGAAGCAAGAGTGGGTATAGATGCAGGCGAGTCTTTAGGTGGGAGGGCATAGCAGGTTTAGAGTTCCTACCTGATGACTGCTTATGCTGTTGAGGGTTCAAGGAAGGTAGAGAAGATTTTAAATAGCTACAGCGGACAGTGAAAGAGAGACCAATAGCAAGACAAGGATGCCCCCCACTACCCCTGTATTCAACATTGCCAGCCACTCTAGGGTCAGTCTTACACCAGGCAGTCCTAGCCAATGAATAAAGCAAGAAAAATAAATATAAGGTATAAGGATTGGAGTAGAAGAAATAAAACTGTTATTATTCATAGCAGCTTTAATTAAGCATACAGGAAATCCAAAAGAATCTGCAGATACTATTAGAATTGATAAATGAATTTAGCAAGGGTACTGGATGCAAGGTCACTATAAAAAAATAAATTGTATTTCAATATATCAGCAACTAGTAATTAGAAAATGATTTTTAAAGAATAGAGAACATTTACCATAGCATCAAACATTAATTACTTAGAAATAAATATTAAGAATAGGGGGGACAAGACATTTACTCAGAAAACTATAAACACTGAAGTTAAAAAAGACCTAAATAAGTGGCAATCCCAGTCTGTTCCCAGTCAGTCCAGTCAGTATCCTAATAAGTGTGTGTGTGTGTGTTTGTGTGTGTGTATGTGTGTGTGTGTGTTTGTAACTTGTTCCACTGCTGACTCTAAAATTTACAAAGGGCCAAGAATACCCACTTTGTTAAAAATTTATTTATTTTTCTTATTAGTCATCCATTTTATACACATCAGTGTATACATGTCAACCCCAATCTCCCAATTCATCACACCCCCACCCTCACCCCTTGCCTCTATCCCCCCTTGGTGTCCATACGTTTTTATCTACTTCTGTGTCTCAATTTCTGCTCTGCAAACCGGTTCATCTGTACCATTTTCTAGGTTCCACATTAATGCATTAATATACGATATTTGTTTTTCTCTTTCTGACTTACTTCACTCTGTATGACAGTCTCTAGATGCATCCACGTCTCTACAAATGACCCAATTTCTTTCCTTTTTATGGCTGAGTAATATTCCATTGTATATATGTACCATATCTTCTTTATCCATTCGTCTGTTGATGGGCATCTAGGTTGCTTCCATGACCTGGCTATTGTAAATAGTGCTGCAATGAACATTGGGTGCATGTGTCTTTTTGAATTATGGTTTTCTCTGGGTATATGCCCAGTAGTGGGGTTGTTGGATCATATGGTAATTCTATTTTTAGTTTTTTAAGGAACCTCCATACTGTTCTCCACAGTGTCTGTATCAATTTACATTCCCACCAACAGTGCGAGACGGTGCCCTTTTCTCCACACCCTCTCCAGCATTTGTTGTTTGTAGATTTTCTGATGATGCCCATTCTAACTAGTGTGAGGTGATACCTCATTGTAGTTTTGATTTGCATTACTCTAATA